>NW_022265444.1:90000-125000 GCF_002021735.2 Oncorhynchus kisutch
ATCCAGAAGGCAAGGTCAGTACAGGTGCATCAAAGCAGGGACTGAGAGACTGAAAAACAGCTTCTATCTCAAGGCCATCAGACTGTTAAACAGCCATCACTAACGTTGAGTGGCTACTGCCAACACACTGACTCAACTCCAGCCACTTTAATAATTAAAAATTGGATGTAATAAATGTATCACTAGCCACTTTAAACAATGCCATTTTATATAATGTTACATACCCTACATTACTCATCTCATATGTATATACTGTACTCTATACCATCTACTGCATCTTGCCTATGCCGTTCGGCCATCACTCATTCATATATTTATATGTACATATTCTTATTCATTCCTTTACACTTCAGTGTATAAGGTAGATGTTGTGAAATTGTTAGATTACTTGTTAGATATTACTGCATTGTCGGAACTAGAAGCACAAGCATTTCGTTACACTCACATTAACATCTGCTAACCATGTGTATGTGACAAATAAAATTAGACCTGTTGTGACATATTGCGTTATTTTATGGCTGGTTATGACACCTACATAAAAGTGTAAAAACCCACAAAAAACTACCACACAAGGCAAAACATTCCATTTCACCATAGCCTACGTGTCAACAGTATGTTTATGTTATAACATTTTGGGGTATATTGACTATATTAAATTATCATTGTAATTATGCACACATTGATGTCAGACGTGCACCTACCCCAATGCTCTGTTACTGATGACTGGGATGAATGCAGGAGCAGATTTCAGGAGCAGGACAAGACACCCTCTTTTTGACTGATGCCTGACATAAGGGCATGTAGGTGACAGGCCTATCTGGCTTATATGATTATGATGTCATAATGCTTTTTGACAGTGTCATAAAGTGTATTTTCTTAGTCCAAGTGAAGTGACACAGGATGGTCATAATGCTCCGTGGCAGTGTCATAAAATGTATTTTCTACAAGTTATTTAAAATATGATGAAAAAAAACATGACTGTAAAGAATTCATTACAACAACAAAGGATTTTTAGAAACAAACTTTCAGGCGAAAGGAAACTTCTTGGCAGAGAAAAAACAAATTTGAATAAATGTGGGTTTTGACACTCTTATGTAGGTGTCATAACCAGCCATAGAGTAACACAATATGTCACAACAGGTCTAACTATATGGGTCATATCAGTGTTATGACCACATTCTGACAGGTTATGACAAGTTATGTCAGCTGTTGACATATTATGACATGGTTATGACTGTGTCATAAAGTGTTATGACCACATTCTGACAGGTTATTACAAGTTAAGTCAGCTGTTGACATATTATGACATGGTTATGACTGTGTCATAAAGTGTTATGACCACATTCTGACAGGTTATGACAAGTTATGTCAGCTGTTGACATATTATGACATGGTTATGACTGTGTCATAAAGTGTTATGACCACATTCTGACAGGTTATTACAAGTTAAGTCAGCTGTTGACATATTATGACATGGTTATGACTGTGTCATAAAGTGTTATGACACTGGGTGTCAAGTGAAGTGTTGCCAAAATTTGACTTGATTTGAATGTTGAGATTAAACTTTACTGTAGTTGTGTTTTGCTGAGTCTCCTAACTGTCCTACCTCTGCATATGTAGACACATGCTATAGGAAGTCTCCAAGGATATATGTGTGTTCCTGAGATTGTACAGTTTCAACACCTTATCCAACACATGGAGTATAGGCTAATCAGTGCAGAGCCCACAACGGGCCCTCCAAATAGACCCAGCCTCCCCGCTCTATGTCCACATCCTGCCCCCACATCCTGCCCCCCCCCCCCACCTTGACAGGAGGGAAGAGGCAGGGAGAGCCGTGGCAGCGGTGGTGGTTGATATTCACAGACATGCAAAGTGTGAGATTGCTTTTCTGGCTAAGAGGGAAAGAGATCAACTGTCCTGGGAAAAACCTATTAGCTCAGAGCAGCTTGTCAGCTTCACTGCAGACGCAGGTAGATCTATCTCACTTTAACCTGTATTAAAAGGCTATTTCTCTGGCAAAGAACATCTTGAATTTTAAAACGTCTTTTTCTGCAGTGGGTGAAGTGAAACTCCCCTGGCTGGATCATGAACAGGGTGTGTGTTGAGGATTGAGAGTGTGATCAGGACTTGGTCTCAGAAACCCAGAACTAAAATCTTGCGTAATTGCGTCAGATGCGTCAGATCTTGGGTCAGAAAACATGCTACAATGAGGAGCAGAGTAGCTCCACCCCTCCTCTGCAAGTTTCGGGCAAGTCTCCCCTCCCCTTCTGAAATTCTTAAGCTGTGAGCACCTACGAAGTCTTGATTTGGCCAAATGATCAGTGAGGAAAAATCTGTGCAAATCTGTTACACTGTTTTGATATTGTATACTGCACTGTTGGGTAGGGCTCACAAGTTAAGCATTCAGTGTACCTGTCCACTTTTGGGTAGGGCTCACAAGTTAAGCATTCAGTGTACCTGTCCACTGTTGGGTAGGGCTCACAAGTTAAGCATTCAGTGTACCTGTCCACTTTTGGGTAGGGCTCACAAGTTAAGCATTCAGGGTACCTGTGCACTGTTGGGTAGGGCTCGCAAGTTAAGCATTCAGTGTACCTGTCCACTGTTGAGTAGGGCTCACAAGTTAAGCATTCAGGGTACCTGTGCACTGTTGGGTAGGGCTCGCAAGTTAAGCATTCAGTGTACCTGTCCACTGTTGGGTAGGGCTCGCAAGTTAAGCATTCAGTGTACCTGTCCACTGTTGGGTAGGGCTCGCAAGTTAAGCATTCAGTGTACCTGTCCACTGTTGGGTAGGGCTCACAAGTTAAGCATTCAGTGTACCTGTCCACTGTTGGGTAGGGCTCGCAAGTTAGGCATTCAGTGTACCTGTCCACTGTTGGGTAGGGCTCACAAGTTAAGCATTCAGTGTACCTGTACACTGTTGGGTAGGGCTCGCAGGTTAAGCATTCAGTGTACCTGTCCACTGTTGGGTATGGCTCGCAAGTTAAGCATTCAGTGTACCTGTTCACTGTTGAGTAGGGCTCGCAAGTTAAGCATTCAGTGTACCTGTCCACTGTTGGGTAGGGCTCACAAGTTAAGCATTCAGTGTACCTGTCCACTGTTGGGTAGGGCTCGCAAGTTAAGCATTCAGTGTACCTGTCCACTGTTGGGTAGGGCTCACAAGTTAAGCATTCAGTGTACCTGTCCACTGTTGGGTAGGGCTCGCAAGTTAAGCATTCAGTGTACCTGTCCACTGTTGGGTATGGCTCGCAAGTTAAGCATTCAGTGTACCTGTTCACTGTTGAGTAGGGCTCGCAAGTTAAGCATTCAGTGTACCTGTCCACTGTTGGGTAGGGCTCACAAGTTAAGCATTCAGTGTACCTGTCCACTGTTGGGTAGGGCTCACAAGTTAAGCATTCAGTGTACCTGTCCACTGTTGGGTAGGGCTCGCAAGTTAAGCATTCAGTGTACCTGTCCACTGTTGGGTAGGGCTCACAAGTTAAGCATTCAGTGTACCTGTCCACTGTTGGGTAGGGCTCACAAGTTAAGCATTCAGTGTACCTGTCCACTGTTGGGTAGGGCTCGCAAGTTAAGCATTCAGTGTACCTGTCCACTGTTGGGTAGGGCTCGCAAGTTAAGCATTCAGTGTACATGTCCACTGTTGGGTAGGGCTCACAAGTTAAGCATTCAGTGTACCTGTCCACTGTTGGGTATGGCTCGCAAGTTAAGCATTCAGTGTACCTGTTCACTGTTGAGTAGGGCTCGCAAGTTAAGCATTCAGTGTACCTGTCCACTGTTGGGTAGGGCTCACAAGTTAAGCATTCAGTGTACCTGTCCACTGTTGGGTAGGGCTCGCAAGTTAAGCATTCAGTGTACCTGTCCACTGTTGGGTAGGGCTCACAAGTTAAGCATTCAGTGTACCTGTCCACTGTTGGGTAGGGCTCGCAAGTTAAGCATTCAGTGTACCTGTCCACTGTTGGGTATGGCTCGCAAGTTAAGCATTCAGTGTACCTGTTCACTGTTGAGTAGGGCTCGTAAGTTAAGCATTCAGTGTACCTGTCCACTGTTGGGTAGGGCTCACAAGTTAAGCATTCAGTGTACCTGTCCACTGTTGGGTAGGGCTCACAAGTTAAGCATTCAGTGTACCTGTCCACTGTTGGGTAGGGCTCGCAAGTTAAGCATTCAGTGTACCTGTCCACTGTTGGGTAGGGCTCACAAGTTAAGCATTCAGTGTACCTGTCCACTTTTGGGTAGGGCTCACAAGTTAAGCATTCAGTGTACCTGTCCACTGTTGGGTAGGGCTCACAAGTTAAGCATTCAGTGTACCTGTCCACTTTTGGGTAGGGCTCACAAGTTAAGCATTCAGGGTACCTGTGCACTGTTGGGTAGGGCTCGCAAGTTAAGCATTCAGTGTACCTGTCCACTGTTGAGTAGGGCTCACAAGTTAAGCATTCAGGGTACCTGTGCACTGTTGGGTAGGGCTCGCAAGTTAAGCATTCAGTGTACCTGTCCACTGTTGGGTAGGGCTCGCAAGTTAAGCATTCAGTGTACCTGTCCACTGTTGGGTAGGGCTCGCAAGTTAAGCATTCAGTGTACCTGTCCACTGTTGGGTAGGGCTCACAAGTTAAGCATTCAGTGTACCTGTCCACTGTTGGGTAGGGCTCGCAAGTTAGGCATTCAGTGTACCTGTCCACTGTTGGGTAGGGCTCACAAGTTAAGCATTCAGTGTACCTGTACACTGTTGGGTAGGGCTCGCAGGTTAAGCATTCAGTGTACCTGTCCACTGTTGGGTATGGCTCGCAAGTTAAGCATTCAGTGTACCTGTTCACTGTTGAGTAGGGCTCGCAAGTTAAGCATTCAGTGTACCTGTCCACTGTTGGGTAGGGCTCACAAGTTAAGCATTCAGTGTACCTGTCCACTGTTGGGTAGGGCTCGCAAGTTAAGCATTCAGTGTACCTGTCCACTGTTGGGTAGGGCTCACAAGTTAAGCATTCAGTGTACCTGTCCACTGTTGGGTAGGGCTCGCAAGTTAAGCATTCAGTGTACCTGTCCACTGTTGGGTATGGCTCGCAAGTTAAGCATTCAGTGTACCTGTTCACTGTTGAGTAGGGCTCGCAAGTTAAGCATTCAGTGTACCTGTCCACTGTTGGGTAGGGCTCACAAGTTAAGCATTCAGTGTACCTGTCCACTGTTGGGTAGGGCTCACAAGTTAAGCATTCAGTGTACCTGTCCACTGTTGGGTAGGGCTCGCAAGTTAAGCATTCAGTGTACCTGTCCACTGTTGGGTAGGGCTCACAAGTTAAGCATTCAGTGTACCTGTCCACTGTTGGGTAGGGCTCACAAGTTAAGCATTCAGTGTACCTGTCCACTGTTGGGTAGGGCTCGCAAGTTAAGCATTCAGTGTACCTGTCCACTGTTGGGTAGGGCTCGCAAGTTAAGCATTCAGTGTACATGTCCACTGTTGGGTAGGGCTCACAAGTTAAGCATTCAGTGTACCTGTCCACTGTTGGGTATGGCTCGCAAGTTAAGCATTCAGTGTACCTGTTCACTGTTGAGTAGGGCTCGCAAGTTAAGCATTCAGTGTACCTGTCCACTGTTGGGTAGGGCTCACAAGTTAAGCATTCAGTGTACCTGTCCACTGTTGGGTAGGGCTCGCAAGTTAAGCATTCAGTGTACCTGTCCACTGTTGGGTAGGGCTCACAAGTTAAGCATTCAGTGTACCTGTCCACTGTTGGGTAGGGCTCGCAAGTTAAGCATTCAGTGTACCTGTCCACTGTTGGGTATGGCTCGCAAGTTAAGCATTCAGTGTACCTGTTCACTGTTGAGTAGGGCTCGTAAGTTAAGCATTCAGTGTACCTGTCCACTGTTGGGTAGGGCTCACAAGTTAAGCATTCAGTGTACCTGTCCACTGTTGGGTAGGGCTCACAAGTTAAGCATTCAGTGTACCTGTCCACTGTTGGGTAGGGCTCGCAAGTTAAGCATTCAGTGTACCTGTCCACTGTTGGGTAGGGCTCACAAGTTAAGCATTCAGTGTACCTGTCCACTGTTGGGTAGGGCTCACAAGTTAAGCATTCAGTGTACCTGTCCACTGTTGGGTAGGGCTCGCAAGTTAAGCATTCAGTGTACCTGTCCACTGTTGGGTAGGGCTCGCAAGTTAAGCATTCAGTGTACATGTCCACTGTTGGGTAGGGCTCACAAGTTAAGCATTCAGTGTACCTGTCCACTGTTGGGTAGGGCTCACAAGTTAAGCATTCAGTGTACCTGTCCACTGTTGGGTAGGGCTCGCAAGTTAAGCATTCAGTGTACCTGTCCACTGTTGGGTAGGGCTCACAAGTTAAGCATTCAGTGTACCTGTCCACTGTTGGGTAGGGCTCACAAGTTAAGCATTCAGTGTACCTGTCCACTGTTGGGTAGGGCTCACAAGTTAAGCATTCAGTGTACCTGTCCACTGTTGGGTAGGGCTCGCAAGTTAAGCCTTCATTGTACCTGTCCACTGTTGGGTATGGCTCGCAAGTTAAGCATTCAGTGTACCTGTCCACTGTTGAGTAGGGCTCACAAGGTAAGCATTCAGTGTACCTGTCCACTGTTGAGTAGGGCTCACAAGGTAAGCATTCAGTGTACCTGTCCACTGTTGAGTAGGGCTCGCAAGTTAAGCATTCAGTGTACCAGTGGAAAAGTGGGTTAACTGCCTGTTCAGGGGCACAACCTTTCAGTTACTAGTCCAACGCTCTAACCACTAGGCTACCTGCCACCTCTACACTCTAACCACTAGGCTACCTGCCACCTCTACACTCTAACCACTAGGCTACCCTGCCGCTCCATGTGAAAATACAAGTTGAAACTTGATCATCCTCAACCCAGAACATCTTCATTGTTAGCCATGTTAACAAATCTCAGGAGCAGGACTCATTGTTGTGTGCTAAATAAATAGAATACTGCCCCTGTGGGCTGCTTGGAACACTAATTCACTAACCCTGTAGGAGAGATACCACTGTAGTTACCATAACAACAACTGGGTTACAGAGGGCAGGGTTGAGTCCAACCCAGGCTGAGAAACAATCATTATTATTCATTATACAGTAGGATTGATGTAGTTCTAATGGTAACTGTCCATTTTCATTGCTAGAATACATAAATTATCCTATTTGATATTAATATGAATTAATCAGTATTAGTCAGGTAATAATTTGCCTCATCAATAGTTTATACATAACCTCATGAATAGCCTTTTTACAATGTAATATTTCCTTGAGTTTGATAGTCCTGAAAATTCAGCTAGACTTATGTACTCTTTCTGTTTGTCAGTTTCAGGCTGAGGTTGTCGTGATCAGTGGTGCCTAAGTATCAGTAATGGGGAGTCTTTCAAATGTAAAAGTAATGACCTGCGATCTCAACACATCTCTGATACTCAGTATATATTTGTGCTTAGTTGGTATTCACCTCTCCACGCCTTCTTTAGTAGAAACCTTTGTGTGTGGGCCCAGGCAGCGAAACCTAGCTGGCGGGAACATTTGTTTTTGTGGGGAGCAGCTTGAGAGGCACGCCACCCTGCCATGGTTGACTGTTCATATTTGTCAGGTGAGATTGAATTTGGAATCAGCCAAGGGGGGAGTAAGTTGTCATTAGAACTGGAAGTTTTAGTTCACTGCCTGCGAGGGAGAAAGGTTTCATTCACTGCCCTGTGAGGGTGGAAAGTTTAGTTCACTGCCCTATGAGGGAAGAGGCCCCTGTTCTTTTCTCAAAGCTATATGGCTTATGTCTCTCTCTCTCTCGCTCTCTCTCTCTCTCTCTCTCTCTCTCTCTCTCTCTCTCTCTCTCTCTCTCTCTCACACTCTCTCTCCATTTCAGCTATGGGGGTCATATTACTACTTAGTGTACAATAGACAAAATCATCAAAAATATATGCCAAAAAATCTCATTTCAGATTCACATTCAACTCCTCCAGTTGAGGCTTTGTTGGAAGTTGGAACTGAAGCCAACAGAAACAACAGAAAGAGAAAGTTGAAAGTGTGTGTAGGGCCAATTCATTAGTCCTTCTCAGAAACGTATTCTCTGATTTATTTGTGCAGTAACGCTGCAGTGAGTGTTGCCAGGCATTGGACAGCGTATTGTTCAAAGCTTCGTAAGCCACAGGTGTAGGCTAACATTAAAATGCAAACAGAAAAATATTAATAATAACACAAGGAATAAATACACAATGAGTAACGATAACTTGGCTAAATACATGGGTACCAATACCAAGTCGATGTACAAGGGTACGAGGTAATTGAGGTTGATATGTACATTTAGGTAGGGGTAAAGTGACCAGGCAACAGGATAGATAGTAAACAGTAACAGCAGTGTATGTGATGAGTCAAAAGAGTGCAATGCAGATAGTCTGGGTAGCTATTTGTTAACTATTTACAGTAACTAACTATTTAGCAGGTTTATGGGTTGGAGGTAGATGCTGTTCAGGGTCCTGTTGGTTCCAGACTTGGTGCATCGGTACCACTTGCCATGCAGAAGCAGAGAGAACAGTCTATGACTAGGCTGGAGTCTTTGACCATTTGTAGGGCCTTCCTCTGACACCGCCTGGTATAGAGGTCCTGGAAGGCTGGGAGCTCAGCCCCAGTGATGTACTGGGCCGTTCGCACTACCTTCTGTAGCGCCTTCGGTCGGATGCCAAGCAGTTGCCAAACCAAGAGGTGAGGCAGCATGTAAAGATGCTCTCAATGGTGCAGCTGTATAACTTTTTGAGGATCTGAGGCCTCATGCTGAATCTTCTCAGCCTCCTGGGGGAAAGAGGCATCATGTGTGGACCATGATAATTCCTTAGTGATGTGGACACCGATAAACTTGAAGCTCTCGACCTGCTCCACTACAGCCCTTCGATGTGGATGGGGGCGTGCTCGGCCCTCCGTTTCCTGTAGTCCACGATCAGTTCCTTTGTCTTGCTGACATGGTGGGAGAGGTTCTTGTCCTGGCACCATACTGCCAGGTCTCTGACCTCCTTCCTGTAGGCTGTATCATCGTCGTCGGTGATCATGGCTACGCAATCGTGGGTGAACAGAGAGTACAGGAGGGGACTAAGCACGCACCCCTGAGGGGACCCTGTTTTGAGGCTCAGGTTGGATGTTTTTTGCTAACCTCACCACCTGGGGGCGGCCTGTTAGGAAGTCCAGGATCCAGTTGCAGAAGGAGGTGTTTAATCCCAGGGTCTTTAGTTTAGTAATGATCTTAAGCTTCAGTTAGTCAGAAGTTGGACTCTATACATTATCAAAGGGGCCTGCTCCGCGCCACAGCAGCAATGAGATTTGTGCTATCTGAAGGATTGTTTATGAATTTGAATGCCATAATATAGTTCAGAGAAAGGCTTCCAGTCAATACCTCAAGAAGTTCAGTTCAGTTAAATATTTCCAGTCAATACAATACCACAATAAGTTCAGTTCAGAGAAAGACTTCCAGTCAATACAATACCTCAAGAAGTTCAGTTCAGTGAAATATTTCCAGTCAATACAGTACCACAATAAGTTCAGTTCAGTGAAATACTTCTGAGTTGGTCCTCAATTGTTCTCTCTCTCTCTCTCTCTCTCTCTCTCTCTCTCTCTCTCTTTCTCTTCACTCGGGACCCAGTGAGTAGGTCTATATTTCCTGGAATGATCTAAAAGGTCACATCCTGATAATGTGTTTGATGGGAAGGAAGGGAGGAAAGGGAAATGAAGGCAGCTCATCCTCCTGTTCCCCCTGATGTTGCTGTGATCCTTGAGCAAATAGTCTGTGTTATACAAATCATCTGTGATTGGCTGATAAGGACTGTTCTAATCCGATCCCCGATAAAGGAAAATAAGAGATCAGAGAGAAAGAGGTGGTGTATCATCTACTGCAGTCAGTCAGTGTGTGTAGGAGTTGCAGTCCTTTATCATGGACCGTCTGCACTCCGAGGGAGGGATGTTGGCTGATTGCTGTGTTTAGCCCCACACTCCTTGCCCGCTCCGCTTGGTCATATTGATAGCATGATTTAATCTACCTCCTCTGTTTCCCTGTCCAGCCCGGCTCAATCTCCCCCACCAGGGCTCCACTGATGCCGTTATCAAGCAGACGTGTGAAGAGGGAGAGAGATGGAGAGAGGCGACAGAGACAGAGAGACAGGAAGAGAGCACCATAGAAAGAGATAGAGGGAGAGTGCACCATAGAAAGAGATAGAGGGAGAGTGCATGAAAGACAGAAAGAATTAGAGAGAGGGGGGGGGGAGCGAGAGAGACAGACAGACAGACAGAGACAGGAATAATGTATGAAAGAGAGAGGGTGAGAGAGTGTCAGTGTGTTCCTTTGGGACATCAATGTCCAGACATGAGTTGCTGTCCATATTTAGGCTGTCTGGTGTGTCATTGTTTTGTTGACTCCTCAGAGTGTAGCCTATGTGATATCATGTCCATGATGAACCCCTTTCTGCAGGCCCTCGTCTGTGACCGGTTCATTCTTCTGGCAATGTGTGCTGCGCTAAAAAAACATTGCTTAGGTTTACTTGTATCCGTTAAAGATTATTTCATAGGTCCGCTCAATCAGAAATAAGTTATTGTAATGTACAGGTAACTGCCAAAATAATGGAAACACAAGTAAATGTGGGATACAAAGTATATTGAAAGCAGGTGCTTCCACGCAGGTGTGGTTCCTGAGTTAATTAAGTAGTTAACAGTCCGTCATGTTTTGGGTCATGTATAAGAATGCTGGGCAGGCCATTGTTTTGGCTACCATGGCTATGCCCCGATAGGATGACAATGGCCCCATCCACAGGGCACGAGTGGTCACTGAATGGTTTGGTAACTGAATGGTTTGATGAGCATGAAAATGATGTAAACGATATGCCCTGGCCATCTAAGTCACCAGATCTCAACCCAATTGAACACTTACTGTATGGGAGATTATGGAGTGGCGACCGAGACAGCGTTTCCACCATCATTAAAAATGTATTGTGGACGAATGGTGTCGCATCCTTCCAATAGTGTTTCCGGACACTTGTAGAATCTCTGCTAAGGTGCATTGAAGCTGTTCTGGCTCGTGGTGGCCTAACACCCTATTAAGACGCTATGTTGGTGTTTCCTTTATTTTGGCAGTTACATGTAGTTACTCTTATGCAGTTCTTTTAAAGTACCATTTCTCCTTTATTAATGATGCCCTGAAGTGTTCTTCAGCACATTCAGCTTGTTTTACTACTCCTACTCAAGGCTTTTTATTGTTTGGGAGAAATGACCATATTTTACCCTCTCTGCGGAGGGCAGTATAAATGAACTATGAAAGATGCGTTCCTGAGATGGATTTTAATGTAGAATATAACTGCAGAGAATTGTCCCAAAGCAAATCAATGCAACCCCTTCAACTGTCAAGTAAGGTCACCACCAGATGTTAGAAAGTCAAATGTTACACAATGGTGTGTAGGTCTATATCCATGAACTAAAGACAATACATTACTTTCACAGCTGGAGCCTTTTTGATGGGAAAAATCGAATCAAATCAAACTTTATTTGTGACATGCGCTGAATACAACAAGTGTAGACCTTCCCGTGAAATGCTTACTGACAAACCCTTAACCAACAGCGCAGTTCAAGAAGAGTTAAGAAAATATTTACCAAGTAGACAAACATAAAAAGTAATAATAAAAAGTAACACAATAAGAATAACAATAACGAGGCTATATACAGGGGGCACCGGTACCGAGTCAGTGTGCAGGGGTACAGGCTAGTTGAGGTAATTTGTACATGTAGGTAGGGGTGAAGTGACTATGCATAGATAATAAACCACGAGTAGCAGCAGTGTACAAAAGTGAGGGTGGGGGGGGTCAATGTAAATTGTCCCGTGGCGATTTTATTAATTGTTTAGCATTCTTATGGCTTGGGGGTAGAAGCTGTTGAGGAGCCTCTTGGTCCTAGGAGCTCCGGTACCGCTTGCCGTGTGGTAGCAGAGAAAACAGTCTATAACTTGGGTGACTGGAGTCTCTGACAATTTTATGGGCTTTCCTCTGACACCTCCTATTATATATTAAAATCGTCTCCATTCCTTAATGTTCTTTTGTTGGTATATACTTCACTTAGATGACTAGTGACATTGTCTTTCTTCTATATCCCCGTGACAGATAGAACAGTAGAATGGATGGAGGTTTGCTTGTCCGGGGCTCCAATAAAAATGTCTACTAGTTGGAGGTACTCGAGAACTGGAGTTGGGAACCACTGTCTTAGTGGTTCATTTCCATACAGGATTAAGCCCAGTGTTTTACCCAAAATACTCAGACTTTTCTGTTTCCATCTACGCGGGTCAGAACCCGGGTCTCACTGGGCCATGGATCCGGCAAACCTGCTCTCACTTGGGGCCAAAGCCAGGCCAGTGGTACTTTTCAGCTGGCATTTACATAACAATGGCTAACTGTGAACTTTAACACCTTCTCACAAAGCAACTGTTTTCATTCTGTAGAGGTTGTTGATTCTGCTCTTTAAGTCCCCACTGTCAGCCCTAGCTATGGAACCACAATTGACCTAGTATAACATAAGGGTGTAACACTAGTTTAACACTGGTGTTACAGTCTAAAAGCTGCATGATGGTTAGGGTCTCATGGTTTTTAGCATGGCCATGTTTGGAGGTTAAAACAGGGATTGAGGCCTAGCAGCTGGAGTTTGTTCTAAGAAAACATCCCCTGTAGGATGGTAAACATACTGTATGCTGTCAGGTGGGGTGGTTGGAGATGTTTCATTATGTATCACCAGCAGGGTCTTGAGTAAGGTGTTTATAGACACTGAACACTGAAGACATCAGAAGACTTTGTGTACACTTTATTCTTTCATTTCCAAGGTATTACTATTCTCCTAACAGCTGATCTGCGGCAGGTAGCCTATTGCTTAGGAGCGTTGGGCCAGTAACCGAAAGGTCAGTTGTTCGAATCCCCGAGCCGGCTAGGTGAAAAATCTGTATGTGCCCTTGAGCAAGGCACTTAACTCTAATTGCTCCTGTAAGATGCTTTGGACAAGAGTAACTGCCAAATGACAACAAACATGTACAAATCTGAGCAGATCTGTCAAATCTATGGCAGTTTCTAGCATATGACTCCACCCTGCTGTCTGTCCCCTCTCCGTTGTGGAGATGAGATAGGAAATGAGGGAATGAGGAGATGATGTGTCCAGGCCCAGGCTGGCATGGTGGTAACTGCATCCTGTGAGTCTGGCTGAGACACGGCCACTGACGATAGAGAGAGAGAGAGCAGAGTCAACACCATCTGGACCACCATACACACTCCAGCCCCACCGAACCTCACAGAGCGCCAGAAAGATGATTGCTAACAGCGTGATTATGGCTCTATTAGATTAGCCTAGCATTGTTTACGGGCTTGTGGGTTTGCCTGTGCCAAGTGTACCTACCACTACCCTCAGAGAGAGAGAAAGAGAGGAGCAGAAGGAGGTGAGGGGAACTGTTCAGCAGCTGCTGTAAGAGTCCTTTACTCATTGCCTCGTGTTAGCCTACTCAGGGTGAAGTCTGAATGAATGGAGGAGAAAAATATGAATCCTTCAGAGAGGATGCCTGTTTGTCACTCACTGTGGTATAATTGGGCACATCCTGTAAGCACACACACACCCAAATGGTGTATCGTCCTCGTTTGCATGAGTAAGTAAGACACAGTTCATGTAACAATTCCTACATAATATTATGAGGCTCATACAGTATCACTTGCATATTCATATCGACATGTCGCTTAACATTAAGACTAAATGGCCCCATTTAAACATCTAAAGTCATTCCAGCCAAGCCTCATTCCCTACTAATGACCGCAGCAGTTGCCCTCAACTGAGGATGTGATACATACAAGCATCTCTATCCTGAGAATATACAGTGGGGAGAACAAGTATTTGATACACTGCCGATTTTGCAGGTATCCCTACTTACAAAGCATGTCTGTAATTTTTATCATAGGTACACTTCAACTGTGAGAGACGGAATCTAAAACAAAAATCCAGAAAATCACATTGTGTGATTTTAAATAATTAATTTGCATTTTATTGCATGACATAAGTATTTGATACATCAGAAAAGCAGAACTTAATATTTGGTACAGAAACCTTTGTTTGCAATTACAGAGATCATACGTTTTGTAACGGTTCTCTTGTGGTGAAGGAGAGTCGGACCAAAATGCAGCGTGTAGATTGCGATCCATGTTTAATAAACAAACGTAAAACACAAATCAATTATAAACATTACAAAAACAAAGAACATAATGAACGTAACGAAAACCGAAACAGCCTATACTTGTGTAAACTAACACAGAGACAAGAACAAGGACACTAAGGACAATCACCCACAAAACCCAACACAAAACAGGCTACCTAAATATGGTTCCCAATCAGAGACAATGACTAACACCTGCCTCTGATTGAGAACCATATCAGGCCAAACATAGAAATAGACAAACCGGACACACAACATAGAATGCCCACCCAGCTCACGTCCTGACCAACACTAAAACAAGGAAAACACATACGAACGATGGTCAGAACGTGACAGTACCCCCCCCCCCCCCCAAGGTGCGGACTCCGAACGCACAACCTAAACCTATAGGGGAGGGTCTGGGTGGGCATCTGTCCGCGGTGGCGGCTCTGGCGCTGGACGTGGACCCCACTCCATAATTGTCTTAGTCCACCTCCTTAGCGTCCCTTGAGTGGCGACCCTCGCCGCTAACCTTGGTCTAGGAAACCTAACAACGGACCCCACTGGACTGAGGGGCAGCTCCGGACTGAGGTAGCTCAGGACTGAGGGGTACCTCGGGACTGAGGGGAAGCTCAGGACTGAGGAGAAGCTCAAGAGGAAGCTCAGGACTAAGAGGAAGCTCAGGACTGAGAGGAAGCTCCGGCAGGTTGATGGAGCTAGCAGATCCTGGCTGGCTGGTGGTTCCGGCAGATCCTGGCTGAATGGCGAATCCTGGCAGACTGGCGGATCCCGGCAGACTGGCGGATCCTGGCTGACTGGCAGTTCTGGCAGATCCTGGCTGACTGGCGGATCCTGGCAGACTGGCGGATCCTGGCAGACTGGCGGATCTAACTGATCCTGGCAGACTGACGGCGCTGGGCAGACTGGCGGCGCTGGGCAGACTGGCGGCGCTGGGCAGACTGGCGGCACTGGCGGCGCTGGGCAGACTGACGGCACTGGCGGCGCTGGGCAGACTGACGGCACTGGCGGCGCTGGGCAGACTGACGGCACTGGCGGCGCTGGGCAGACTGACGGCACTGGCGGCGCTGGGCAGACTGGCGGCGCTGGGCAGACTGGCGGCACTGGGCAGACTGGCGGCACTGACGGCGCTGGGCAGACTGGCAGCACTGACGGCACTGGGCAGACTGGCGGCGCTGGGCAGACTGGCGGCACTGGGCAGACTTGCGGCGCTGAGCAGACTGGCGGCGCTGGGCAGACTGGCGGCACTGGAAGAGTCTGGTTGACTGGCGGATCTGGAAGAGTCTGGTTGACTGGCAGATCTGGAAGAGTCTGGTTGACTGGCAGATCTGGAAGAGTCTGGCTGACTGGCGGATCTGGAAGAGTCTGGCTGACTGGCGGATCTGGAAGAGTCTGGCTGACTGATGGATCTGGAAGAGTCTGGCTGACTGGCGGATCTGGAAGAGTCTGGCTGACTGGCGGATCTGGAAGAGTCTGGCTGACTGGCGGATCTGGAAGAGTCTGGTTGACTGGCAGATCTGGAAGAGTCTGGTTGACTGACGGATCTGGAAGAGTCTGGCTGACTGACGGATCTGGAAGAGTCTGGCTGACTTGCGGATCTGGAAGAGTCTGGCTGACTGGCGGATCTGGAAGAGTCTGGCTGACTGGCGGATCTGGAAGAGTCTGGCTGACTGGCAGATCTGGAAGAGTCTGGTTGACTGGCAGATCTGGAAGAGTCTGGTTGACTAGCGGATCTGGAAGAGTCTGGTTGACTGGCAGATCTGGAAGAGTCTGGAAGAGTCTGGTTGACTGGCGGATCTGGAAGAGTCTGGCTGACTGGCAGATCTGGAAGAGTCTGGCTGACTGGCGGATCCTGGCAGACTGACGGATCTGGCTGCTCCATGTAGGCTGACAGCTCTGGTGGCTTCATGCAGACTGGCAGCTCTGGCGGCTCCGTGCAGACTGGCAGCTCCTTGCAGACTGGCAGCTCCTTACAGACTGACAGCTCCTTGCAGACTGGCAGCTCCTTGCAGACTGGCAGTTCCTTGCAGACTGGCAGTTCCTTGCAGACAGGCAGCTCCTTGCAGACAGGCAGCTCCTTGCAGACTGGCAGTTCCTTGTAGACCGACAGCTCCCTGCAGACTGGCAGCTCCTTGCAGACTGGCAGCTCCTTGCAGACTGACAGCTCTGGCTGCTCCATGCAGACTGGCAGCTCTGGCTGCTCCATGCAGACTGACAGCTCTGGCTGCTTCATGCAGACTGGAAGCTCTGGCTGCTTCATGCAGACTGGCAGCTCTGGATGCTCCATGTAGACTGACATCTCTGGCTGCTTCATGCAGACTGGCAGCTCTGGCTGCTCCATGCAGACTGATAGCTGTGGCTGCTCCATGCAGGCTGGCAGCTCTGGCTGCGCTGAACAGGCAGGAGACTCCAGCAGCGCTGTAGAGGAGGAAGGCTCTGGCTGCGCTGAAGAGGCGGGAGACTCCAGCAGCGCTGGAGAGGCGAGGCGCACTGCAGGCCTGATGCGTGGTGCTGGCACTGGTAGTACTGGGCCGAAGACCAAAAAAGCTCTTATTTTTGTCTCATCAGACCACATGACCTTCTCCCATGGATCATCCAGATGGTAATTGGCAAACTTCAGACGGGCCTGGACATGCGCTGGCTTGAGCAGGGGGACCTTGCGTGCGCTGCAGGATTTTAATCCATGACGGCGTAGTGTGTTACTAATGGTTTTCTTTGAGACTGTGGTCCCAGCTCTCTTCAGGTCATTGACCAGGTCCTGCCGTGTAGTTCTGGGCTGATCCCTCACCTTCCTCATGATCATTGATGCCCCACGAGGTGATTGACCGTCATCTTGAACTTCTTCCATTTTCTAATAATTGCGCCAACAGTTGTTGCCTTCTCACCAAGCTGCTTGCCAATTGTCCTGTAGCCCATCCCAGCCTTGTGCAGGTCTAAAATGTTATCCCTGATGTCCTTACACAGCTCTATGGTCTTGGCCATTGTGGAGAGACTGTTTGATTGAGTGTGTGGACAGGTGTCATTTATACAGGTAACGAGTTCAAACAGGTGCAGTTAATACAGGTAATGAGTGGAGAACAGGAGGGCTTCTTAAAGAAAAATTAACAGGTCTGTGAGAGCCGGAATTCTTAATGGTTGGTAGGTGATCAAATACCTATGTCATGCAATAAAATGCTAATTAATTACTTAAAAATCATACAATGTGATTTTTGTTTTAGATTCCATCTCTCACAGTTGAAGTGTACCTAGGATAACAATTACCGACCTCTACATGCTTTGTAAGTAGGAAAACCTGCAAAATCGGCAGTGTATCAAATACTTGTTCTCCCCACTGTATGTGTGTGTGAGGGGGAATGCCCTGATAGCCACACGCCCAAATCCTCCAGGACTTCTCTTTTCTGCTCTGCTCCCATGCCCGTGCCTTGGTCCTATCAGTAACAGTGCAATGGCCACTCTACACAACTCCTGCCTGACTGTATAAAAATCTGATTTGGGGTCAATTCCATGTCAATGAATTTCAGTAAATTCAGGAAGTAAAATAATTAGAATTTCAGTTTACTTCTTGATTGGATTGAAATGGAATCGACACCAACCCTGATAAAAAATACAGCTTTATTCCATTCCACCGCCACTGATTCTGCCCACTGACACTGATTCTGCCCACTGACACTGATTCTGCCCACTGACACTGATTCTGCCCACTGACACTGATTCTGCCCACTGACACTGATTCTGCCCACTGACACTGATTCTGCCTACTGCCACTGATTCTGCCCACTGACACTGATTCTGCCCACTGATTCTACCCACTGATTCTGCCCACTGACACTGATTCTGCCCACTGACACTGATTCTGCCCACTGATTCTACCCACTGATTCTGCCCACTGATTCTGCCCACTGCCACTGATTCTGCCCACTGATTCTACCCACTGATTCTGCCCACTGATTCTGCCCACTGATTCTACCCACTGATTCTGCCCACTGATTCTGCCCACTGCCACTGATTCTGCCCACTGATTCTACCCACTGATTCTGCCCACTGATTCTGCCCACTGATTCTACCCACTGATTCTGCCCACTGATTCTGCCCACTGCCACTGATTCTGCCCACTGATTCTGTCCACTGATTCTGCCCACTGATTCTACCCACTGATTCTGCCCACTGATTCTGCCCACTGCCACTGATTCTGCCCACTGATTCTGCCCACTGCCACTGATTCTGCCCACTGATTCTGCCCACTGCCACTGATTCTGCCCACTGATTCTACCCACTGATTCTGCCCACTGATTCTGCCCACTGCCACTGATTCTGCCCACTGCCACTGATTCTGCCCACTGCCACTGATTCTGCCCACTGCCACTGATTCTGCCCACTGCCACTGATTCTGCCCACTGATTCTGATTGTTTTAGCTCTAATTAGCACCATGCAAGGGAATGAAGACATGATCACAGAAGTGGTGTGATTAGCCAAGCTCACTGTATGCCAGGCCCAGTGCATGTGGAGCAGTGAAAGGTGTAGAAGAGGACGAGCCAAGTTTCCATTCTGGCTGGAGCTCTGGCATCGTTTCTCCTGTCTGTCTCCCACTGCTAATAGAGGGAGGGAACAGTGAGTCTGGGAAAGAGCTCTGTATAAGATTTTATCCATGTGTTTTCTTTCATTAACTTGAAATGTGTTACTGTTGTATGGAGTCTTCAACCCCTTCATTGCCCTCTGAATAGAGTTGCTTTACTAATCCTCTCACTGATATGCCTGAGAGACAAGTCACCAACTCAAAGAGCCTCAGTGTCTTTCTGTCTTAATGCAGTCTCTGTTCTGTTCACACTCTTCCGCCTCCACTGCCACAGCCCACCAAACCCAGGTTGGGGTTAGAAACTGGTTCACTACATTGCATTGATGCGGTTATATGTGTTAAATAGCACCCCTGCTGGCAAACAGAAGGAACATCAGTCAGCATACAGTCGGTTGGTACAGTAAGATCTTTGAAAGAATTAAATGGTGAATAGAAACCTGTGTCCGTACACAAGTACTTTCTCCCTGTCTTTGGTGTACTAACACTGACTCTCTAGTTCCTCTCTCCTCCTCCTCTCTCCTCTATCCCTCTCTCCTCCTCCCCTCTCTCCTCCTCTCTCCTCTATCCCTCTCTCCTCCTCCCCTCTCTCCTCCTCTCCCCTCTATCCCTCTCTCCTCCTCTCTCCCTCTCTCCTCGTCCTCTCTCCTCTATATCTGTCTCCTCCCCTCTCCTCTATCCCTCTCTCCTCTATCCCCCTCTCCTCCTCCTCTATCCCTCTCTCCTCTATCCCTCTCTCCTCCTCCTCTCTCCTCTATCCCTCTCTCCTCCTCCTCTCTCCTCTATCCCTCTCCTCCTCCTCTATCCCTCTCTCCTCCTCTATCCCTCTCTCCTCCTCTCTCCTCTATATCTGTCTCCTCCCCTCTCCTCTATCCCTCTCTCCTCTATCCCTCTCTCCTCCTCTATCCCTCTCTCCTCTATCCCTCTCTCCTCCTCTCTCCTCTATATCTGTCTCCTCCCCTCTCCTCTATCCCTCTCTCCACTATCCCCCTCTCCTCCTCTATCCCTCTCTCCTCCTCTATCCCTCTCTCCTCCTCTCTCCTCTATCCCTCTCTCCTCCTTTCTCCTCTCTCCTTCTCTCCAGGTCTAACTGGTTGAAGCCGTGCTGTGGGCGGAGGGTAGCCCTGTGGCAGGTGTGTCTGCTCAGTGCAGGCTTCAACTGTTTCCTGGTGGCCCTGGTCATCCTGGTGGTGGTCTTCTTGACCCTGGAACTCCTCATAGACACCAAGCATCTACAATGTAACTATCTTTCCCATTGACAGTAAAGGAGGATCCTTATACACTGTGTTCTAGTGACTGGAGAAAGTTAGACTTGGGTAGTCCTGTGCTTCCTTGATCCTGTGACGCATGTTTTGGGATTACAGCCCATAGAGACAATTATCATGATGCTGCATTAACATGCGTTCCAACCTGTTTTATAAACATGATTACATTTCTTACCAAAGAGAGGAAACTACAGCGACTAAAAGGCCCATATGAGAGAGAAACAGCATTGCCAACCGGGATAGTAAATGAGTCTATGAACTGGTCTCTACTCAACAGCGCTGACTGTCTAGGCAGGTGTCATCATCGCATTACATTACGGACTGTAAGCCATGGTTACGTCACGAATGGTATCCTATCCCCTATATACTGCACTAATTTTGACCAGAACCATTTGGGCCCTGATCAAAAGTAGTGCACTATACAGGGAATAGGACACCGTTTGAGACGCACCTCAAGAGACAGGTCTGTATTGAAAGATGATCCTCTCTCTGCTCTGGAGACGACAGGACACCAGTCACAGATGCATTACCATAGACTCCGACTGTCCTGGCTGTCCTGTTGCCAGCTCTGGAAAGACACATGGAGGGAGTAGGAAGGAGGGAAGGAGGATAGGGGAGATGGGGGGATACAGGGAGATAAAGGGAGGGATAAATGGGCTGATGGACTGATGGATGGGGAAGGAGAAGTAGAGTGGGAGCATTCACAACACTGTTAGATGAAAATGAGGAATAGTGGTAAAAGGCATGATGTAATATCAATGCGCCATTCTTCTGACAGATTTTGAGAAAAAATAAATATGGCTGGACAGATGTAGACATTCACAGGACATGGTAGTGTTGCTCTTGATTCCATTAAGAACAAGCGTTAAAAGTGGAATCATCCTTTAAAGATATACTTCTCCTTAATGCAACCGCTGTGTCAGATTTCAAAAAAGCTTCACTGAAAAAGTACACCATGCAATAATCTGAGTATTAGCGCTCAGGCACCAAAACAAGCCATACAGATACCCACCATGTTGTGGAGTCAACAGAAGTCAGAAATAGCATTATAAACATTATACTAATTATACTATTATACTAAATATACTAATAACATGCATATCTTAGCTTCTGGGCCTGAGTAGCAGGCAGTTTACTCTGGGCACCTTATTCATCCAAGCTACTCAGTACTGCCCCCAGCCATAAGAAGTTAAGATACACATGTTTCTCTTTTGTTATTTATTCCAGTTGCCAATGCTATTCAATTTGCCAGCGTCATCCATTGGATCAGCCTTGCCATCCTTTCACTCTTCTTCACTGAGGTAATGACACACACACACACACACACACACACACACACACACACACACACACACACACACACACACACACACACACACACACACACACACACACACACACACACACACACACACACACACACACACACAGGGTTAAGTAATAATTCAAGAGGAGGTTAACAAGGTTTAGGGCTTGGGTTACAGTCATATGATATGATAAAAAGTACCCTTCAAAGATACAGTTGAAGTCGGAAGTTGTCTGATCTTACCACGGAAGTTGTCTGATCTTATCCATTACATACATCTACTGTATGTACAGTAACACATACTAGTGTTGGGTTGGGGGGGTCCTTTATACACTTAGGTTGTCATTAAAACTCATTTTTCAGCCACTCCACAAATTTCTTGTTAACAAACTGTAGTTTTGGTAAGTCAGTTAGGATATCTACTTTGTGCATGACACAAGTCATTTTTCCAACAATTGTTTACAGACAGATTATTTCACTTATAATAATCTGTATCATAATTCCAGTGGGTCAGAAGTTTACATACACTGAGTTGACTGTGCCTTTAAACAGCTTGGAAAATTCCAGAAAATATTTTCATATCTTTAGAGGCTAATTGACATAATTTGAGTCAATTGGAGGTGTACCTGTGGATGTATTTCAAGGCCTACCTTCAAACACAGTGCCTTTTTGCTTAACATCATTGGAAAATCAAAAGGAATCAGCCAAAACCTCAGAAAAACAATTGTAGACCTCCACAAGTCTGGTTCATCCTTGGGATGAATTTCCAAATGCCTGAAGGTACCACGTTCATCTGTACGAACAATAGTACGCAAGTATAAACACCATGGGCCCTCGCAGCCGTCATACCACTCAGGAAGGAGACGCGTTCTGTCTCCTAGAGATGAACGTACTTTGGTGCGATAAGTGCAAATCAATTCCAGAACAAAAGGACCTTGTGAAGATGCTGGAAGAAACAGGTCAAAAGTAAAAACGAGTCCTGTATCGACATAACCTGAAAGGCCGCTCAGCAAGGAAGAAGCCACTGCTCCAAAACCGTCATAAAAAAGCCAGACAACGGTTTTCAACTGCACATGGGGACGAAGATCGTACTTCTTGGAGAAATGTCCTCTGGTCTGATTAAACAAAAATATAACTGTTTGGCCGTAATGACCATCGTTATGTTTGGAGGAAAAAGGAGGAGGCTTGCAAGCCAAAGAACACCATCCCAACCGTGAAGCACGGGGGTGGCAGCATCATGTTGTGGGGGTGCTTTGCTGCAGGAGGGACTGGTGCACTTCACAAAATACATGGCATCATGAGGGAGGAAAATTATGTGGATATATTGAAGCAACATCTCAAGACATCAGTCAGGAAGTTAAAGGTTGTTCGCAAATGGGTCTTCCAAATGGACAATGACCCCAAGCATACTTCCAAAGTTGTGGCAAAATGGCTTAAGGACAACAAAGTCAAGGTATTGGATTGGCCATCACAAAGCCCTGACCTCAATCCCATAGAACATTTGTGGGCAGAACTGAAAAAGCGTGTGTGAGCAAGGAGGCCTATACAAACCTGACTCAGTTACACCAGCTCTGTCAGGAGGTATGGGCCAAAATTCACCCAACCTATTGTGGGAAGCTTGTGGAAGGCTACCTGAAACGGTTTACCCAAGTTAAACAATTTAAAGGCAATGCTACCAAATACTAATTGAGTGTATGTAAACTTCTGACCCACTGGGAATGTGATGAAAGAAATAAAGCTGAAATAAATCATTCTCTCTACTATTATTCTGACATTTCACATTCTTAAAATAAAGTGGTGATCCTAACTGACCTAAGACAGGGACGTTTTATGAGGATTAAATGTCAGGAATTGTGAAAAACGGAGTTTAAATGTATTTGGCTAAGGTGTATGTAAACTTCCGACTTCAACTGTATATGTTACTTTCTGTGACCATGTAGAATAGGAAGGCTTGAGTCAAAGAAAGCCTACATTCACAGCAGCAGTATAAAAATGGAGACTGTAACTTGTCCTGTCTTTTTTTGTCCATATTCAAATGACGTTTCAGAATGTGTTGTAGATGTGTTGAAACATGAGGAGAGTGAGAATATTTCACCTTGTCATGGGAGAGGTTGTATTTGGCTTTTCTCCTCCCCTTCCATCCTTTCTCGCTCTCCCTCTTTTCACAGACTGTCTTCAGGATTGTAGTCCTTGGGATTTGGGACTACATTGAGAACAAAGTAGAGGTAAGATTAATTACGCAAGCTTCATAGAGTTTTATCATTGAACTATTTTTTCTTCCACAAATCAATTCACATTACAGTTGTTAAATGTTAAATGCTGCCAAAAAGTCTGCGTGCATTGTAATCTTCCTCATATAATAAACCTCAATGTAATATCTCCTAATGACAGTGTGTAATATCTCCTAATGATAGTGTGTAATATCTCCTTTAATGACAGTGTGTATTATCTCCTAATGACAGTGTGTAATATCTCCTAATGATAGTGTGTAATATCTCCTAATGACAGTGTGTAATATCTCCTAATGACAGCATGGTATATCTCCTAATGACAGCGTGTAATATCTCCTAATGACAGTGTGTAATATCTCCTAATGACAGCGTGTAATATCTCCTAATGACAGTGTGTAATATCTCCTAATGACAGTGTGTATTATCTCCTAATGACAGTGTGTAATATCTCCTAATGACAGTGTGTAATATCTCCTAATGACAGTGTGTAATATCTCCTAATGACAGCGTGTAATATCTCCTAATGACAGTGTGTAATATCTCCTAATGACAGCGTGTAATATCTCCTAATGACAGTGTGTAATATCTCCTAATGACAGTGTGTATTATCTCCTAATAACAGCGTGTAATATCTCCTAAGTCTATGACAGTGTGGCATGTGATGTGTGTTTGTGTGTACCCATGCCTGCATGTGTGGGTATGTGTGTGTGCTTGCGTGTGTGTGTCTGGGTGTCTGCTCCCTGCAGGTGTTTGACGGGGCAGTCATCGTATTGTCCCTGGCCCCTATGGTAGCCTCCACGGTAGCCAATGGCCCCAGCAGTCCCTGGGACGCCATCAGCCTCATCATCACCCTGCGCATCTGGAGGGTCAAGAGAATCATCGACGGTGAGACTGAGGGTGGAGCAGACCAGAAGCTCCCCTGTGCTCCTTCTTCCCCTATCATCTGTCTGTCTGTATGTCTGTCTGTCTGTCTGTCCGTCCGTCCGTCACTCAGTCCGTCACTCAGTCCGTCCGTCCGTCACTCAGTCAGTCAAAGCCCTGCTGGTGGATGTCTTACTAGAGTCATCCTGACCTAGGTGAAGTCATCGTCCCTCTCAGTCAACAGCTTTCCTTAATGTTCTTGGTATTACTCTTAGATGGAGGGTTAGTTAGTTTGGTAGGATTGGTTCTAGTGAGATATTATTGAAGAATTCAACAACCTTACATTGTACCAACAGATGACTTTGAACTTGAACTATCAATCCTTAATTATTACACCTGACTGATCTACTACGAGAGGGACTACGACTGGGATACGTGGTTGTCTCACCTAGCTATCTTCAGATGAATGCACTTTGTAAGTCTGCTAAATGACAGAAATGTAAAAAATGTATTAGATTTTTGATTCACAATTTTAGCGCTAAATTCGAAAATATCATTCTTCACCTAAGGATGATAAAGTGTATTGCTTATTCAATACATGATTGGCAGCACGACCCCATTCTCCCCATGATTATACACATTATTTACTATTCACAACAATAGAATTATTGATCGTCCCTCGGAGTAAATTGCCACCCGTTCTCCTACATAAACTGGTATTGATCCTAAGCCCTGTTTAAACAGATTTAGAAAAGCCATGATAATGACTATACTGGCTGTTCTATGTTATGCTAATGTAATGCAGATTGATTTCTAACAGGAGGTCACCCTCAGTCTCAGTGAGAGCTGTGCATGATCAACCTACAGACCTCAGTCTCAGTGAGAGCTGTGCGTGATCAACCTACAGACCTCAGTCTCAGTGAGAGCTGTGCATGATCAACCTACAGACCTCAGTCTCAGTGAGAGCTGTGCATGATCAACCTACAGACCTCAGTCTCAGTGAGAGCTGTGCATGATCAACCTACAGACCTCAGTCTCAGTGAGAGCTGTGCATGATCAACCTACAGACCTCAGTCTCAGTGAGAGCTGTGCATGATCAACCTACAGACCTCAGTCTCAGTGAGAGCTGTGCATGATCAACCTACAGACCTCAGTCTCAGTGAGAGCTGTGCGTGATCAACCTACAGACCTCAGTCTCAGTGAGAGCTGTGCGTGATCAACCTACAGACCTCAGTCTCAGTGAGAGCTGTGCGTGATCAACCTACAGACCTCAGTCTCAGTGAGAGCTGTGCATGATCAACCTACAGACCTCAGTCTCAGTGAGAGCTGTGCATGATCAACCTACAGATCTCAGTCTCAGTGAGAGCTGTGCATGATCAACCTACAGACCTCAGTCTCAGTGAGAGCTGTGCGTGATCAACCTACAGACCTCAGTCTCAGTGAGAGCTGTGCATGATCAACCTACAGACCTCAGTCTCAGTGAGAGCTGTGCATGATCAACCTACAGACCTCAGTCTCAGTGAGAGCTGTGCATGATCAACCTACAGACCTCAGTCTCAGTGAGAGCTGTGCATGATCAACCTACAGACCTCAGTCTCAGTGAGAGCTGTGCGTGATCAACCTACAGACCTCAGTCTCAGTGAGAGCTGTGCATGATCAACCTACAGACCTCAGTCTCAGTGAGAGCTGTGCATGATCAACCTACAGACCTCAGTCTCAGTGAGAGCTGTGCATGATCAACCTACAGACCTCAGTCTCAGTGAGAGCTGTGCATGATCAACCTACAGACCTCAGTCTCAGTGAGAGCTGTGCATGATCAACCTACAGACCTCAGTCTCAGTGAGAGCTGTGCATGATCAACCTACAGACCTCAGTCTCAGTGAGAGCTGTGCATGATCAACCTACAGACCTCAGTCTCAGTGAGAGCTGTGCGTGATCAACCTACAGACCTCAGTCTCAGTGAGAGCTGTGCATGATCAACCTATATACCTCAGTCTCAGTGAGAGCTGTGCGTGATCAACCTACAGACCTCAGTCTCAGTGAGAGCTGTGTGTGATCAACCTACAGACCTCAGTCTCAGTGAGAGCTGTGCATGATCAACCTACAGACCTCAGTCTCTCTAGCTATAGACAGTATACTTACATGACCTCACCATCAGCTCTGTGTGTCTGATCGACCAATCTCCAGACCAGAAACAGTGTACATACAGTACATCACCTATGTAGTCTACATAAGTCTACATAGACCTACATACACTGAATGCACAAAACATTAAGGTCACCTGCTATTTCTGTGACAGACGGACCAGGTGAAATCAGGTGAAAGCTATGATCCCTTATTGATGTCTTGTTAAATCCCCTTGAAGGGGAGGAGACAGGTTAGATAATACTTTTTAAGCCTTGAGACAAAATATTTAGGTGCCTTTGAACAAGGTATGGCGGTAGTTGCCAGGTGCACCAGTTTGTGTCAATAACTGCAATGGTGCTGGGTTTTTCATGCTCAACAGTTTCCCATGCTTTTCAAGAATGGTCCACCACTCAAGGGACATCCAGCCAACTTGACACAACTGTGGGAAACATGGGCCAGTATCCCTGTGGAATTGCCCTGACGAATTGAGGCTGTTTTGAGGGCAAAAGGGGGGGTCAACTGAATTTTAGGAAGGTGTCCTTAATGTTTTCGTACCCTCAGTGTCAGAGCTACATAGAATATGAAATACTGTACATATAGTTTGTACTAGTATTTTTGCCAATACAGGTGAAGTGAACTAATTTGTCAGCTCTGCATGCTAAATACGATATTAGCATTTTGAGAAAGTACGTTAAAATCCAACACTAGTCATATCCGAAAATGGTGCAGTAATCATGATGTGGTACATCTAAAGCATGTTAAGTTGTTTTTAGACTTCAACAAAAGAAACGCCCAACGGCATTGATTCATTCTGCAGCAATTCAATCACTATAGAGAACAACTTAGTCTTTCACATTCCTTCACAGTATCTGTCTCCAGGCGTGTTTGTTTACATGTGTTTGAGTGATTGAGTTGGATAGTTAGGCAGCCAGCCACGCTTAGCAAGAACATCAAACTCACACCTATACAGTAAGTGCAGGAGAGTGGAGAGCAACATCGATTACACACCAAGAAATATGTAATAAGATAGAATACATTCTTTCCTCTTTCACTGAAAAAGTATCAGATAGATTAATGGTGGGAGAGAGAGAGAGAGAGACAGACAGGGAGAGGAGGGAGGAGTAGAGAGTGAGATGGTGAGAGAGAGAGAGAGGTGTGGAGGCCAGGGGCTTTGCACTTGGCCTGAGCTGAGAGGAGAGGTGAAAGTGGAAAAGGCTCTTGTGACAGAGGTGCTGTGGAATCAACCATGGTGCGAATTATACTGCTACTTGGCATGTCCTGCCATGCCAGCAGCTGTCAGCAGTCACGCACGCACGCACGCACACACACACACACACACACACACACACACACACACACACACACACACACACACACACACACACACACACACACACACACACACACACACACACACACACACACACACACACTATACCAGCCGTCTTTGACATGCTTATTATAGCCATGCACAAATTGGGCAGCTAATAATCCCCCACTTCAGCTTCCCCTTGGTGCATGTGAATTTGGCTGTGCCTGCCTGCCTGCCCCCTCTGCTCTGCTCCCTTCCCCTTGTTAAGTGTGAGTTCTGCTGTGCCTGTCTTCCCCCTTTGCTCTCCCCGGCCCTGAGTTCCACTGTTTCATCCTCCCCCCTCTGCTCTCCCCCCCATGCATTCTGCTGTGCTCTTCCGGCCTGCCCCCTCTGCTGTCTCCCTCCCTCTTCCTGTGTATTGACAGCTCTATTAATAGGCTATGGGAGAGCAGAACAGAGCAGTGCTGCTGGAGAGAGATGGCTGCAGGCACTGCCTGCTGTCAGTAGTTCACTAGTAGGTCTCCTCTGCTGTAGAGGGCTTGGTTATTCACTCTGCTGCTTCCCAGTCTGTATGGCCTAGTAATGTGGCCCTACTCAGGAGAGTCAGCAGTAGCAGGAGAGCAGCTGTGCACTAAGGTCACTGTGTAGAACAGAAGAGGGGATATTACTCAGCTGAAGTCAATACCAGAGCAGATCTATGTCTTGTGTGTTTAAATATCACATGTATTGGAGGTGCTCATGAATACGTATAATATGTTTTGCATGGCTCTGAGGCCAGGCTGTGTGTGCATGTTTTTGGTTTTGAGAGAAGATATGGTCTAATCCTGTCTCTCTCGCTCCCCTTTCGCTTCTCTCTCTCTCTCTCTCTCTCTCTTCCCTCTCTTCTCTATCTGTCTCTTCTCTCTCTCTCTCTGTCTCTCTCTCTGTCTCTTCCCTCCCTCTCTCTGTCTCTCTCTGTCTCTTCCCTCTCTCTGTCTCTCTCTCTCTGTCTCTTCCCTCTTTGTCTCTGTCTCTCTCTCTGTCTCTTCCCTCTCTCTGTCTCTCTCTGTCTCTTCCCTCTCTGTCTCTGTCTCTCTGTCTCTTCCCTCTCTCTGTCTCTTCCCTCTCTGTCTCTTCCCTCTCTGTCTCTTCCCTCTCTCTGTCTCTTCCCTCTCTCTGTCTCTTCCCTCTCTGTCTCTTCCCTCTCTCTGTCTCTTCCCTCTCTCTGTCTCTTCCCTCTCTCTGTCTCTTCTCTCACTCTGTCTCTTCCCTCTCTGTCTCTTCCCTCTCTCTGTCTCTCTCTCTCTGTCTCTTCCCTCTCTCTGTCTCTTCCCTCTCTCTGTCTCTTCTCTCTCTCTGTCTCTTCCCTCTCTCTGTCTCTTCCCTCTCTCTGTCTCTCTCTCTCTGTCTCTTCCCTCTCTGTCTCTCTCTCTCTGTCTCTTCCCTCTCTCTGTCTCTCTCTCTCTGTCTCTTCTCTCACTTTGTGGATCTGTGTAATCTGAGGGAAATATGTGTCTCTAATATGGTCATACATTGGGCAGGAGGTTAGGAAGTGCAGCTCAGTTTCCACCTCATTTTGTGGGCAGTGTGCACATAACCTGTCTTCTCTTGAGAGCCATGTCTGCCTACGGCGGCCTTTCTCAATGGCAAGGCTATGCTCACTGAGTCTGTACATAGTCAAAGCTTTCCTTAAGTTTGGGTCAGTCACAGTGGTCAGGTATTCTGCCACTGTGTACTCTCTGTTTGGGGCCAAATAGCATTCTAGTTTGCTCTGTTTTTTTGTTAATTACTTGACACATTGGAAAGAATTATCTTTTTGTTTTCTCATGATTTGATTGGGTCTAATTGTGCTGCTCTGTAGGGTGTGTTTGTGTTTGTGAACAGAGCCCCAGGACCAGCTTACTTAGGGGACTCTTCTCCAGGTTCATCTCTCTGTAGGTGATGGCTTTGTTATGGAAGGTTTGGGAATCACTTCCTTTTAGGTGGTTGTAGAATTTAATGGCTCTTTTCTGGATTTTGATAATTAGTGGGTATCAATCAATAATTAGTGGGTACCTAATTCTGCTCTGCATGCATTATTTGGTGTTCTACGTTGTACATGGAGGATATTTTTGCAGAATTCTGCACGCAGTGTCTCAATTTGGTGTTTGTCCCATTTTGTGAAGTCTTGGTTGGTGAGCGGACCCCAGACCTCACAACCATAAAGGGCAATGGGCTCTATGACTGATTCAAGTATTTTTAGCCAGATCCTAATTGGTATGTTGAATTTTATTTTCCTTTTGATGGCATAGAATGCTCTTCTTGCCTTGTCTCTCAGATCGTTCACAGCTTTGTGGAATTTACCTGTGGCGCTGATGTTTAGGCCAAGGTATGTATAGTTTTTTGTGTGCTCTAGGGCAATGGTGTCTAGATGGAATTTGTATTTGTGGTCCTGGCGACTGGACCTTTTTTGGAACACCATTATTTTGGTCTTACTGAGATTTACTGTCAGGGCCCAGGTCTGACATAATCTGTGCAGAATATCTAGGTGCTGCTGTAGGCCCTCCTTGGTTGGTGACAGAAGCACCAGATCATCAGCAAACAGTAGACTTTTGACTTCAGATTCTAGTAGGGTGAGGCCGGGTGCTGCAGACCTTTCTAGTGCCCACGCCAATTCGTTGATATATAAGTTGAAGAGGGTGGGGCTTAAGCTGCATCCCTGTCTCACCCCACGGCTCTGTGGGAAGAAATGTGTGTTTTTTGCCAATTTTAACCGCACACTTGTTGTTTGTGTACATGGATTTTATAATGTCATATGTTTTACCCCCAACACCACTTTCCATCAGTTTGTCTAGCAGACCCTCATGCCAAATTGAGTCGAAGGCCTTTTTGAAATCAACAAAGCATGAGAAGACTTTGCCTTTGTTTTGATTTGTTTGTTTGTCAATTAGGGTGTGCAGGGTGAATACATGGTCTGTTGTACGGTAATTTGGTTAAATGCCAATTTGACATTTGCTCAGTACATTGTTTTCATTGAGGAAATGTACGAGTCTGCTGTTAATGATAATGCATAGGATTTTCCCAAGGTTACTGTTGACGCATATCCCACGGTAGTTATTGGGGTCAAATTTGTCTCCACTTTTGTGGATTGGGGAGATCAGTCCTTGGTTCCAAATATTGGNTCTCTCTCTCTCTCTCTCCTCTCTCTCTCTCACTCTCTCTGTCCTCTTTCCTCTCTCTCTCTCTCTCTCTGTCTCTTTTATCGGTCTCTTCGCTCTCTCTCTCTTTTATCTGTCTCTTTCCTCTCTCTCTCTTATCTGTCTCTTTCCCTCTCTCTCTCTTCTCTCTCTTTTATCTGTCTTTTCTCTCTCTCTCTCTCTCTCTCTCTCTCTCTCTCTCTCTCTCTCTCTCTCTCTCTCTCTCTCTCTCTTCTCTCTCTCTCTCTCTCTCTCTCTCTCTCTCTCTCTCTCTCTCTCTCTCTCTCTCTCTCTCTCTCTTCTCCTCTCTCTCTTCCTCTCTCTCTCCCTCTTCTCTGTCTTCTCTCTATTTGTCTCCTCCAATTCAATTCAATGGGCTTTATTGGCATGGGCAACATGTTAACATTGCCAAAGCAAGTGAGGTAGATAATATACAAGAGTGAAATAAATAATTAAAACGTAACAGTAAACATTACACATAGTTTTCAAAACAATAAAGACGTTACAAATGTCATATTATGTATACACTGCTCAAAAAATAAAGGGAACACTTAAACAACACAATGTAACTCCAAGTCAATCACACTTCTGTGAAATCAAACTGTACACTTAGGAAGCAACACTTATTGACAATACATTTCACATGCTGTTGTGCAAATGGAATACACAATAGGTGGAAATTATGTGCAATTAGCAAGACACCCCCAATAAAGGAGTGGTTCTGCAGGTGGTGACCACAGACCACTTCTCAGTTCCTATGCTTCCTGGCTGAGGTTTGCTCACTTTTGAATGCTGGCTGTGCTTTCACTCTAGTGGTAGCATGAGACGGAGTCTACAACCCACACAAGTGGCTCAGGTAGTGCAGCTCATCCAGGATGGCACATCAATGTGAGCTGTGGCAAGAAGGTTTGCTGTGTCTGTCAGCGTAGTGTCCAGAGCATGGAAGCGCTACCAGGAGACGTGGAGGAGGCCGTAGGAGGGCAACAACCCAGCAGCAGGACCACTACCTCCGCCTTTGTGCAAGGAGGAGCAGGAGGAGCACTGCCAGAGCCCTGCAAAATGACCTCCAGCAGGCCACAAATGTGTCTGCTCAAACGGTCAGAAACAGACTCCATGAGGGTGGTATGAGGGCCCGACGTCCACAGGTGGGGGTTGTGCTTACATCCCAAAACCGTGCAGGACATTTGGCATTTGCCAGAGAACACCAAGATTGGCAAATTCGCCACTTGCGCCCTGTGCTCTTCACAGATGAAAGCAGGTTCACACTGAGCACATGTGACAGACGTGACAGAGTCTGGAGACGCCGTGGAGAACGTTCTGCTGCCTGCAACATCCTCCAGCATGACCGGTTTGGCGGTGGGTCAGTCATGGTGTGGGTGGCATATCTTTGGGGGGCCGCACAGCCCTCCATGTGCTCGTCAGAGGTAGCCTGACTGCCATTAGGTACCGAGATGAGATCCTCAGACCCATTGTGAGACCATATGTTGGTGCGGTTGGCCCTGGGTTCCTCCTAATGCAAGACAATGCTAGACCTCATGTGGCTGGAGTGTGTCAGCAGTTCCTGCAAGAGGAAGCCATTGATGCTATGGACTGGCCCGTCCGTTCCCCAGACCTGAATCCAATTGAGCACATCTGGGACATCATGTCTCGCTCCATCCACCAACGCCACGTTGCACCACAGACTGTCCAGGAGATGGCGGATGCTTTAGTCCAGGTCTGGGAGGAGATCCCTCAGGAGACCATCCGCCCCCTCATCAGGAGCATGCCCAGGCGTTGTAGGGAGGTCATACAGGCACGTGGAGGCCACACACACTACTGAGCCTAATTTTGACTTGTTTTAAGGACATTACATCAAAGTTGGATCAGCCTGTAGTGTGGTTTTCCACTTTAATTTGGAGTGTGACTCCAAATCCAGACCTCCATGGGTTGATACATTTGATTTCCATTGATAATTTTTGTGTGATTTTGTTGTCAGCACATTCAACTATGTAAAGAAAAAAGTATTTAATAAGAATATTTAATTCATTCAGATCTAGGATGTGTTATTTTAGGGTTCCCTTTATTTTTTTGAGCAGTGTATATACAGTGTTGTAACAATGTACAAATGGTTAAAGTACACAAGGGAAAATAAATAAACATAAATATGGGTTGTATTTACAATGGTGTTTGTTCTTCACTGGTTGCCCTTTTCTTGTGGCAACAGGTCACAAATTTTTGCTGCTGTGATGGCACACTGTGGAAATTCACCCAGTAGATTTGGGAGTTTATCAAAATTGGGTTTGTTTTCAAATTCTTTGTTGATCTGTGTAATCTGAAGGAAATATGTGTCTCTAATATGATCATACATTTGACAGGAGGTTAGGAAGTGCAGCTCAGTTTCCACCTCATTTTGTGGGCAGTGTGCACATAGCCTGTCTTCTCTTGAGAGCTATGTCTGCCTACGGCGGCCTTTCTCAATAGCAAGGCTGTGCTTACCTCTCTCTGTCTCTTCCCTCTCTCTCTCTTGTCTCTTCCCTCTGTCTCTTCTATCTCTTCTCTCTCTGTCGCTTCCCACTATCTCTCTCTATCTCTTCTCTATCTCTCTTCCCTCACTCCCTCTCTCTCTTCATCTCCTCTCTATCTTCCCTCTCTCTCTCTTCTATCTGTCTCTTCTCTCTCTCTCTATCTGTCTCTTCCCTCTGTCTTCTCTGTCTGTCTGTCTCTCTCTCTCTCTCTCTCTCTCTCTCTATCTGATTCCCCTCTATCCATCTCTTCTCTCTCTGTCTCTTCCCTCTCTCTATCTGCACTGATTACTGTACTTTTACATTTAATTTGAAAACGTGGTTCAAATCTATCCAAACCTGTACACATGAGTTATCTGTGGTTCCTCATATGTAAGATGACAGTTGATGATTGTGTTTTTATTACAAATAAGTTATTGTTGTTGGAATGATGATATCTCTACTTTTATCCAATGTAAATAAATAAAAAACACAATATCAAATGTTGCTACATAAGACTGATTTGAGCCGGTCGGTCACGTATATTATTGGATGTAATGTATTGGTATGTTGTATTGTTTTAGTGAGTATGTGTATTGTGACTGTGTAAAGGTCCTTACCTGTCCTGGGACTAAAGGTAAAAATAATATTTTGGCTAACCCCGGCACATTTACATGGATGTTGCATTATTGTAATATTGATGTTGATTAATGTGCATTGTCCCCTATAAATAAATACATCAAATATGTCTCTTCCCTCTTTGTCTCTTCCCTCTCTCTGTCTCTTCTCTCTCTCTATCTCTCTTTTCTCTCACTATTTCTTCTCTATCTGTCTCTTCCCTCTATCTATCTGTCTCTTCTCTCTCTATTTCTTCTCTATCTGTCTCTTCCCTCTATCTATCTGTCTCTTCTCTCTCTATTTCTTCTCTATCTGTCTCTTCCCTCTATCTATCTGTCTCTTCTCTCTCTATTTCTTCTCTATCTGTCTCTTCCCTCTATCTATCTGTCTCTTCTCTCTCTATTTCTTCTCTATCTGTCTCTTCCCTCTCTATCTCTCTTTTCTCTCACTATTTCTTCTCTATCTGTCTCTTCCCTCTCTCTATCTGTCTCTTCTCTCTCTATTTCTTCTCTATCTGTCTCTTCCCTCTCTATCTCTCTTTTCTCTCACTATTTCTTCTCTATCTGTCTCTTCCCTCTCTCCATCTGTCTCTTCTCTCTCTATTTCTTCTCTATCTGTCTCTTCCCTCTCTATCTCTCTTTTCTCTCACTATTTCTTCTCTATCTGTCTCTTCCCTCTCTCCATCTGTCTCTTCTCTCACTATTTCTTCTCTATCTGTCTCTTCCCTCTCTCCATCTGTCTCTTCTCTCACTATCTCTTTTCTCTCTGTCTCTTCCCTCTATCTATCTGTCTCTTCTCTCACTTTCTCTTTTCTCTCTGTCTCTTCCCTCTCTCCATCTGTCTCTTCTCTCACTATCTCTTTTCTCTCTGTCTCTTCCCTCTATCTATCTGTCTCTTCTCTCACTATCTCTTTTCTC
>NW_022265445.1:0-13129 GCF_002021735.2 Oncorhynchus kisutch
AATACAGAAAACCTGAGCCTAATCCTTCACTATAGTGAATCACTAAAAAAATACAGAAAACCTGAAGCCTCTCCTTCACTATAGTGAATCACTAAAACATACAGAAAACCTGAGCCTCTTCCTTCACTATAGTGAATCACTAAACAATACAGAAAACCTGAGCCTCTTCCTTCACTATAGTGAATCACTAAAACAATACAGAAAACCTGAGCCTATTCCTTCACTATAGTGAAATCACTAAAACAATACAGAAAACCTGAGCCTCTTCCTTCACTATAGTGGAATCACTAAAACAATACAGAAAACCTGAGCCTTTCCTTCACTATAGTGAATCACTAAAACAATACAGAAAACCTGAGCCTCTTCCTCACTATAGTGAATCACTAAAACAATACAGAAAACCTGAGCCTATTCCTTCACTATAGTGAATCACTAAAACCATACAGAAAACCTGAGCCTATTCCTTCACTATAGTGAATCACTAAAAAATACAGAAAAACTGAGCCTCTTCCTTCACTATAGTGAATCACTAAAACAATTACAGAAAACTGAGCCTCTTCCTTCACTATAGTGAATCACTAAAACAATACAGAAAACCTGAGCCTCTTCCTTCACTATAGTGAATCACTAAAACAATACAGAAAACCTGAGCCTCTTCCTTCTATAGTGAATCACTAAAACAATACAGAAACCTGAGCCTCTTCCTTCACTATAGTGAATCACTAAAACAATACAGAAAACCTGAGCCTCTTCCTTCACTATAGTGAATCACTAAAACAATACAGAAAACCTGAGCCTCTTCCTTCACTATAGTGAATCACTAAAACAATACAGAAAACCTGAGCCTCTTCCTTCACTATAGTGAATCACTAAAACAATACAGAAAACCTGAGCCTCTTCCTTCACTATAGTGAATCACTAAAACAATACAGAAAACCTGAGCCTCTTCCTTCACTATAGTGAATCACTAAAAATACAGAAAACCTGAGCTATTCCTTCACTATAGTGAATCACTAAAACAATACAGAAAACCTGAGCCTCTTCCTTCACTATAGTGAATCACTAAAACAATACAGAAAACCTGAGCCTCTTCCTTCACTATAGTGAATCACTAAAACAATACAGAAAACCTGAGCCTATTCTTCACTATAGTGAATCACTAAAACAATACAGAAAACTGAGCCTCTTCCTTCACTATAGTGAATCACTAAAACAATACAGAAAACCTGAGCCTCTTCCTTCACTATAGTGAATCACTAAAACAATACAGAAAACCTGAGCCTCTTCCTTCACTATAGTGAATCACTAAAACAATACAGAAAACCTGAGCCTCTTCCTTCACCTATAGTGAATCACTAAAACAATACAGAAAACCTGAGCCTCTTCCTTCACTATAGTGAATCACTAAAACAATACAGAAAACCTGAGCCTCTTCCTTCACTATAGTGAATCACTAAAACAATACAGAAAACCTGAGCCTCTTCCTTCACTATAGTGAATCACTAAAACAATACAGAAAAACCTGAGCCTCTTCTTCACTATAGTGAATCACTAAAACAATACAGAAAACCTGAGCCTATTCCTCACTATAGTGAATCACTAAAACAATACAGAAAACCTGAGCCTCTTCCTTCACTATAGTGAATCACTAAAACAATACAGAAAACCTGAGCCTCTTCCTTCACTATAGTGAATCACTAAAACAATACAGAAAACCTGAGCCTCTTCTTCACTATAGTGAATCACTAAAACAATACAGAAAACCTGAGCCTCTTCCTTCACTATAGTGAATCACTAAAACAATACAGAAAACCTGAGCCTCTTCCTTCACTATAGTGAATCACTAAAACAATACAGAAAACTGAGCCTTCTTCCTTCACTATAGTGAATCACTAAAACAATACAGAAAACCTGAGCCTCTTCCTTTCACTATAGTGAATCACTAAAACAATACAGAAAACCTGAGCCTCTTCCTTCACTATAGTGAATCACTAAAACAATACAGAAAACCTGAGCCTCTTCCTTCACTATAGTGAATCACTAAAACAATACAGAAAACCTGAGCCTCTTCCTTCACTATAGTGAATCACTAAAACAATACAGAAAACCTGAGCCTCTTCCTTCACTATAGTGAATCACTAAAACAATACAGAAAACCTGAGCCTCTTCCTTCACTATAGTGAATCACTAAAACAATACAGAAAACCTGAGCCTTCCTTCACTATAGTGAATCACTAAAACAATACAGAAAACCTGAGCCTCTTCCTTCACTATAGTGAATCACTAAAACAATACAGAAAACCTGAGCCTCTTCCTTCACTATAGTGAATCACTAAAACAATACAGAAAACCTGAGCCTCTTCCTTCACTATAGTGAATCACTAAAACAATACAGAAACCTGAGCCTCTTCCTCACTATAGTGAATCACTAAAACAATACAGAAAACCTGAGCCTCTTCCTTCACTATAGTGAATCACTAAAACAATACAGAAAACCTGAGCCTATTCCTTCACTATAGTGAATCACTAAAACAATACAGAAAACCTGAGCCTATTCCTTCACTATAGTGAATCACTAAAACAATACAGAAAACCTGAGCCTCTTCCTTCACTATAGTGAATCACTAAAACAATACAGAAAACCTGAGCCTCTTCCTTCACTATAGTGAATCACTAAAAATACAGAAAACCTGAGCCTCTTCCTTCACTATAGTGAATCACTAAAACAATACAGAAAACCTGAGCCTCTTCCTTCACTATAGTGAATCACTAAAACAATACAGAAAACCTGAGCCTCTTCCTTCACTATAGTGAATCACTAAAACAATACAGAAAACCTGAGCCTCTTCCTTCACTATAGTGAATCACTAAAACAATACAGAAACCCTGAGCCTCTTCCTTCACTATAGTGAATCACTAAAACAATACAGAAAACCTGAGCCTATTCCTTCACTATAGTGAATCACTAAAACAATACAGAAAACCTGAGCCTCTTCCTTCACTATAGTGAATCACTAAAACAATACAGAAAACCTGAGCCTCTTCCTTCACTATAGTGAATCACTAAAACAATACAGAAAACCTGAGCCTCTTCTTCACTATAGTGAATCACTAAAACAATACAGAAAACCTGAGCCTCTTCCTTCACTATAGTGAATCACTAAAACAATACAGAAAACCTGAGCCTCTTCCTTCACTATAGTGAATCACTAAAACAATACAGAAAACCTGAGCCTCTTCCTTCACTATAGTGAATCACTAAAACAATACAGAAAACCTGAGCCTCTTCCTTCACTATAGTGAATCACTAAAACAATACAGAAAACCTGAGCCTCTTCCTTCACTATAGTGAATCACTAAAACAATACAGAAAACCTGAGCCTCTTCCTTCACTATAGTGAATCACTAAAACAATACAGAAAACCTGAGCCTCTTCCTTCACTATAGTGAATCACTAAAACAATACAGAAAACCTGAGCCTATTCCTTCACTATAGTGAATCACTAAAACAATACAGAAAACCTGAGCCTATTCCTTCACTATAGTGAATCACTAAAACAATACAGAAAACCTGAGCCTCTTCCTTCACTATAGTGAATCACTAAAACAATACAGAAAACCTGAGCCTCTTTCCTTCACTATAGTGAATCACTAAAACAATACAGAAAACCTGAGCCTCTTCCTTCACTATAGTGAATCACTAAAATACAGAAAACCTGAGCCTCTTCCTTCACTATAGTGAATCACTAAAACAATACAGAAAACCTGAGCCTCTTCCTTCACTATAGTGAATCACTAAAACAATACAGAAAACCTGAGCCTCTTCCTTCACTATAGTGAATCACTAAAACAATACAGAAAACCTGAGCCTATTCCTTCACTATAGTGAATCACTAAAACAATACAGAAAACCTGAGCCTATTCCTTCACTATAGTGAATCACTAAAACAATACAGAAAACCTGAGCCTCTTCCTTCACTATAGTGAATCACTAACAATACAGAAAACCTGAGCCTATTCCTTCACTATAGTGAATCACTAAAACAATACAGAAAACCTGAGCCTCTTCCTTCACTATAGTGAATCACTAAAACAATACAGAAAACCTGAGCCTCTTCCTTCACTATAGTGAATCACTAAAACAATACAGAAAACCTGAGCCTATTCCTTCACTATAGTGAATCACTAAAACAATACAGAAAACCTGAGCCTCTTCCTTCACTATAGTGAATCACTAAAACAATACAGAAAACCTGAGCCTATTCCTTCACTATAGTGAATCACTAAAACAATACAGAAAACCTGAGCCTATTCCTTCACTATAGTGAATCACTAAAACAATACAGAAAACCTGAGCCTATTCCTTCACTATAGTGAATCACTAAAAATACAGAAAACCTGAGCCTATTCCTTCACTATAGTGAATCACTAAAACAATACAGAAAACCTGAGCCTCTTCCTTCACTATAGTGAATCACTAAAACAATACAGAAAACCTGAGCCTATTCCTTCACTATAGTGAATCACTAAAACAATACAGAAAACCTGAGCCTCTTCCTTCACTATAGTGAATCACTAAAACAATACAGAAAACCTGAGCCTATTCCTTCACTATAGTGAATCACTAAAACAATACAGAAAACCTGAGCCTCTTCCTTCACTATAGTGAATCACTAAAACAATACAGAAAACCTGAGCCTCTTCCTTCACTATAGTGAATCACTAAAACAATACAGAAACCTGAGCCTCTTCCTTCACTATAGTGAATCACTAAAACAATACAGAAAACCTGAGCCTATTCCTTCACTATAGTGAATCACTAAAACAATACAGAAAACCTGAGCCTATTCCTTCACTATAGTGAATCACTAAAACAATACAGAAAACCTGAGCTTCTTCACTATAGTGAATCACTAAAACAATACAGAAAACCTGAGCCTATTCCTTCACTATAGTGAATCACTAAAACAATACAGAAAACCTGAGCCTCTTCCTTCACTATAGTGAATCACTAAAACAATACAGAAAACCTGAGCCTCTTCCTTCACTATAGTGAATCACTAAAACAATACAGAAAACCTGAGCCTATTCCTTCACTATAGTGAATCACTAAAACAATACAGAAAACCTGAGCCTCTTCCTTCACTATAGTGAATCACTAAAACAATACAGAAAACCTGAGCCTCTTCCTTCACTATAGTGAATCACTAAAACAATACAGAAAACCTGAGCCTATTCCTTCACTATAGTGAATCACTAAAACAATACAGAAAACCTGAGCCTATTCCTTCACTATAGTGAATCACTAAAACAATACAGAAAACCTGAGCCTATTCCTTCACTATAGTGAATCACTAAAACAATACAGAAAACCTGAGCCTCTTCCTTCACTATAGTGAATCACTAAAACAATACAGAAAACCTGAGCCTCTTCCTTCACTATAGTGAATCACTAAAACAATACAGAAAACCTGAGCCTTCCTTCACTATAGTGAATCACTAAAACAATACAGAAAACCTGAGCCTCTCCTTCACTATAGTGAATCACTAAAACAATACAGAAAACCTGAGCCTCTTCCTTCACTATAGTGAATCACTAAAACAATACAGAAAACCTGAGCCTCTTCCTTCACTATAGTGAATCACTAAAACAATACAGAAAACCTGAGCCTCTTCCTTCACTATAGTGAATCACTAAAACAATACAGAAAACCTGAGCCTCTTCCTTCACTATAGTGAATCACTAAAACATACAGAAAACCTGAGCCTCTTCCTTCACTATAGTGAATCACTAAAACAATACAGAAAACCTGAGCCTCTTCCTTCACTATAGTGAATCACTAAACAATACAGAAAACCTGAGCCTCTTCCTTCACTATAGTGAATCACTAAAACAATACAGAAAACCTGAGCCTCTTCCTTCACTATAGTGAATCACTAAAACAATACAGAAAACCTGAGCCTATTCCTTCACTATAGTGAATCACTAAAACAATACAGAAAACCTGAGCCTCTTCCTTCACTATAGTGAATCACTAAAACATATAGAAAACCTGAGCCTCTTCCTTCACTATAGTGAATCACTAAAACAATACAGAAAACCTGAGCCTCTTCCTTCACTATAGTGAATCACTAAAACAATACAGAAAACCTGAGCCTCTTCCTTCACTATAGTGAATCACTAAAACAATACAGAAAACCTGAGCCTCTTCCTTCACTATAGTGAATCACTAAAACAATACAGAAAACCTGAGCCTCTTCCTTCACTATAGTGAATCACTAAAACAATACAGAAAACCTGAGCCTATTCCTTCACTATAGTGAATCACTAAAACAACAGAAAACCTGAGCCTCTTCCTTCACTATAGTGAATCACTAAATACAGAAAACCTGAGCCTATTCCTTCACTATAGTGAATCACTAAAACAATACAGAAAACCTGAGCCTATTCCTTCACTATAGTGAATCACTAAAACAATACAGAAAACCTGAGCCTCTTCCTTCACTATAGTGAATCACTAAAACAATACAGAAAACCTGAGCCTATTCCTTCACTATAGTGAATCACTAAAACAATACAGAAAACCTGAGCCTCTTCCTTCACTATAGTGAATCACTAAAACAATACAGAAAACCTGAGCCTCTTCCTTCACTATAGTGAATCACTAAAACATACAGAAAACCTGAGCCTTTCCTTCACTATAGTGAATCACTAAACAATACAGAAACCTGAGCCTATTCCTTCACTATAGTGAATCACTAAAACAATACAGAAAACCTGAGCCTCTTCCTTCACTATAGTGAATCACTAAAACAATCCAGAAAACCTGAGCCTATTCCTTCACTATAGTGAATCACTAAAACAATACAGAAAACCTGAGCCTCTTCCTTCACTATAGTGAATCACTAAAACAATACAGAAAACCTGAGCCTATTCCTTCACTATAGTGAATCACTAAAACAATACAGAAAACCTGAGCCTCTTCCTTCACTATAGTGAATCACTAAAAACAATACAGAAAACCTGAGCCTATTCCTTCACTATAGTGAATCACTAAAACAATACAGAAAACCTGAGCCTATCCTTCCCTATAGTGAATCACTAAAACCATACAGAAAACCTGAGGCCTATTCCTTCACTATAGTGAATCACTAAAACAATACAGAAAACCTGAGCCTCTTCCTTCACTATAGTGAATCACTAAAAACAATACAGGAAACCTGAGCCTATTCCTTCACATATTGAATCACTAAAAACAATACAGAAACCTGAGCCTCTTCCTTCACTATAGTGAATCACTAAACAATACAGAAAACCTGAGCCTCTTCCTCACTATAGTGAATCACTAAAACAATACAGAAAACCTGAGCCTCTTCCTTCACTATAGTGAATCACTAAAACAATACAGAAAACCTGAGCTCTTCCTTCACTATAGTGAATCACTAAAACAATACAAGAAAACCTGAGCCTCTTCCTTCACTATAGTGAATCACTAAAACAATTACAGAAAACCTGAGCCTCTTCCTTCACTATAGTGAATCACTAAAAAATACAGAAAACCTGAGCCTCTTCCTTCACTATAGTGAATCACTAAAAAATACAGAAACCTGAGCCTCTTCCTTCACTATAGTGAATCACTAAAACAATACAGAAAACCTGAGCCTATTCCTTCACTATAGTGAATCACTAAAACAATACAGAAAACCTGAGCCTCTTCCTTCACTATAGTGAATCACTAAAACAATACAGAAAACCTGAGCCTATTCCTCACTATAGTGAATCACTAAAACAATACAGAAAACCTGAGCCTATTCCTTCACTATAGTGAATCACTAAAACAATACAGAAAAACCTGAGCCTATTCCTTCACTATATTGAATCACTAAAACAATACAGAAAACCTGAGCCTCTTCCTTCACTATAGTGAATCACTAAAACAATACAGAAAACCTGAGCCTCTTCCTTCACTATAGTGAATCACTAATCAATACAGAAAACCTGAGCCTCTTCCTTCACTATAGTGAATCACTAAAATACAGAAAACCTGAGCCTCTTCCTTCACTATAGTGAATCACTAAAACCATACAGATAAACCTGAGCCTGCTTCCTATCACTATAGTGAATCACATAAACAATACAGAAAACCTGAGCCTCTTCCTTTCACTATAGTGAATCACTAAAACAATAACAGAAACCTGAGCCTCTTCCTTCACTATAGTGAATCACTTAAAACAATAACAGAAAACCTGAGCCTCTTCCCTTTCACTATAGTGAATCACTAAACAATACAGAAAACCTGAGCCTCTTCCTTCATATAGTGAATCACTAAAACAATACAGAAAACCTGAGCCTTTCCTTCACTATAGTGAATCACTAAAACAATACAGAAAACCTGAGCCTCTTCCTTCACTATAGTGAATCACTAAAACAATACAGAAAACCTGAGCCTCTTCCTTCACTCATAGTGAATCACTAAAACAATACAGAAAACCTGAGCCTATTCCTTCACTATAGTGAATCACTAAACAATACAGAAAAACCGAGCCTCTTCTTCACTATAGTGAATCACTAAAACAATATAGAAAACCTGAGCCTCTTCCTTCACTATAGTGAATCACTAAAACAATCCAGAAAAACCTGAGCCTCTTCCTTCACTATAGTGAATCACTAAAACAATACGAAGAAAACCTGAAGCCTCTTCCTTCACGTATAGTTGAATCACTAAAACAAGACAGAAAAACCTGAGCCTCTTCCTTCACGTATAGTGAATCACTAAAACAACTATAGAGAAACCTGAGCCTCTTCCTTCACTATAGTGAATCACTAAAACAATACAGAAAACCTGAGCCTATTCCATCACTATAGTGAATCACTAAAACAATACAGAAAACCTGAGCCTCTTCCTTCACTATAGTGAATCACTAAAACAATACAGAAACCTGAGCCTATTCCTTCACTATAGTGAATCACTAAAACAATACAGAAAACCTGAGCCTCTTCCTTCACTATAGTGAATCACTAAAAACAATACAGAAAACCTGAGCCTCTTCCTTCAACTATAGTGAATCACTAAAACAATACAGAAACCTGAGCCTATTCCTCACTATAGTGATATCACTAAAACAATACAGAAAACCTGAGCCTCCATTCCTCTTTCAACTCTATAGTCTGAATCACTAAAACAATACAGAAAACCTGAGCCTCTTCCTTCACTATAGTGAATCACTAAAACAATACAGAAACCTGAGCCTCTTCCTTCCCTATAGTGAATCACTAACACAATACAGAAAACCTGAGCCTCTTCCTTCCTATAGTGAATCACTAAAACAATCCAGAAAACCTGAGCCTATTCCTTCACTATAGTGAATCACTAAACACAATACAGAAAACCTGAGCCTCTTCCTTCACTTATAGTGAATCACTAAACAATACAGAAAACCTGAGCCTATTCCTTCACTATAGTGAATCACTAAAACAATACAAGAAAACCTGAGCCTATTCCTTCACTATAGTGAATCACTAAAACAATACAGAAAACCTGAGCCTCTTCCTTCACTATAGTGAATCACTAAAACAATACAGAAAACCTGAGCCTATGCCTTCACTATAGTGAATCACTAAAACAAGTACAGAAAACCGAGGCTCTTCCTTCACTATAGTGAATCACTAAACAATACAGAAAACCTGAGCCTCTTCCTTCACTATAGTGAATCACTAAAACATACAGAAAACCTGAGCCTCTTCCGTCACTATAGTGAATCACTAAAACAATACAGAAAACCTGAGGCCTATTCCTTCACTATAGTGAATCACTAAACAATACAGAAAACCTGAGCCTCTTCCTTCACTATAGTGAAGCACTAAAAACAATACAGAAAACCTGAGCCTATTCTTCACTATAGTGAATCACTAAAACAATACCAGCAAAAACCTGAGCCTATTCCTTCACTATAGTGAATCACTAAAACAATACAGAAAACCTGAGCCTATTCCTTCACTATAGTGAATCACTAAAACAATACAGAAAACCTGAGCCTATTCCTTCACTATAGTGAATCACTAAAACAATACAGAAACCTGAGCCTCTTCCTTCACTATAGTGAATCACTAAAACAATACAGAAAACCTGAGCCTATTCCTTCACTATAGTGAATCACTAAAACAATACAGAAAACCTGAGCCTATTCCTTCACTATAGTGATCACTAAAACCAATACAGAAAACCTGAGCCTATTCCTTCACTATAGTGAATCACTAAAACAATACAGAAACCTGAGCCTCTTCCTTCACTAAAGTGAATCACTAAAACAATACAGAAACCTGAGCCTATTCCTTCACTATAGTGAATCACTAAAACAATACAGAAAACCTGAGCCTCTTCCTTCACTATAGGAACACTAAAACAATACAGAAAAACCTGAGCCTCTCCTTCACTATAGTGAATCACTAAAACAATACAGAAAACCTGAGCCTCTTCCTTCACTATAGTGAATCACTAAAACAATACAGAAACCTGAGCCTCTTCCTTCACTATAGTGAATCACTAAAACAATACAGAAAACCTGAGCCTCTTCCTTCACTATAGTGAATCACTAAAACAATACAGAAAACCTGAGCCTCTTCCTTCACTATAGTGAATCACTAAAACAATACAGAAAACCTGAGCCTCTTCCTTCACTATAGTGAATCACTAAAACAATACAGAAAACCTGAGCCTCTTCCTTCACTATATGAATCACTAAAAACAATACAGAAAACCTGAGCCTCTTCCTTCACTATAGTGAATCACTAAAACAATACAGAAAACCTGAGCCTATTCCTTCACTATAGTGAATCACTAAAAACAATACAGAAAACCTGAGCCTCTTCCTTCACTATAGTGAATCACTAAAACAATATAGAAAACCTGAGCCTCTTCCTCCACTATAGTGAATCACTAAAACATACAGAAAAAAAGACTACCAGAACCCAATGGATTTTCCAATTACATTGAATGAACTACCGGATAAAATAGAAACCCTTCAACCCAAAAAGGCCTGTGGTGTTGATGGTATCCTCAATGAAGTGATAAAATAAGAAAATAGAACAGACAACAAATGCCAATTGGCAATACCTAAACTCTTTAACATCAGCCTTAGACATCTTCCCCAATATTTGGAACCAAGGCCTGATTCCCCCCCCAATCCACATAGGTGGAGACAAATTTAACTCCAATAACTACTATGGGATATGTATTTTTTTTAACCTTTATTTAACTAGGAAAGTCAGTTAAGAACAAATTCTTATTTTCAATGAAGGCAAAGGAACAGTGGGTTAACTGCCTTGTTCAGGAGCAGAATGGCAGATTTTTACCTTGTCAGCTAAGGGATTTGATCTTGCAACCTTTCGGTTCCAACTCCAATGTTCTAACCACTAGGCTACCTGCCGCCCCATGCATCAACAGCAACCTTGGGAAAATCCTCTACATCATCATTAACAGCAGACTTGTACATTTCCTCAGTGAAAACAATGTACAATTTGGCATGAGGGTCTGCTATACAAATTGATGGAAAATGGTGTTTGGGGAAAAACATACGACATTATAAAATCCACGTACACAAACAAGAAGTGTGCGGTTAAAATAGGCAAAAAACACACACATTTCTTTCCAAAGGGATGTGAGGTGAGACAGGAATGCAGCTTAAGCCCTACCCTCTTCAACATACAGTATATATCAACAAATTTACAAGGGCACTAGAACAGTCTGCAGCACCTGGCCTCACCCTATTAGAATCTGAAGTCAAATGTCTACTGTTTGCTGATGATCTGGTTCTTCTGTCCCCAACCAAGGAGTATCTACAGCAGCACCTAGATCTTCTGCACAGATTCTGTAAGACCTGGGCCTTGACAGTAAGTCTCAGTAAGACTAAAATTATGGTGTTCCAAAAAATGTCCAGTCTCCAGATCCACAAATCCATCTAGACACCGGTTGCCCTAGAGTACACAAAAAACTATTCGTACCTCGGTCTAAACATCAGCGCCACAGGTAACTTACACAAAGCTGTGAACGAGTTGAGAGACGAGACAAGAAGGGCCTTCTATGCCATCAAAGGGAACATAAAATACAACATACCAATTAGGATCTGGCTAAAAATACTTGTATCGGTTATTTAACCCTTTGCCCTTTATGGTTGTGAGGTCTGGGGTCAACTCACCAACCAAGAATTCACAAATTGAGACAAACACCAAATTATAACTCTGCATGCAGAATTCTGTACAAAATGTCCCCCCATGTAAAACGTAAAACAACAAATTATGCATGCAGAGCAGAATTTGTCCGATACCCGCTAATTATAAAAATCCAGAATAGAGCCGTTAAATTGTACAACCACCTAAAAGGAAGGGATTCCGAAAACTTCCCTAACAAAGCCATCAACTTCAAAGAAATAAACCTGGAGAGGAGCCCCCTAAGCCAGCTGGTACTGGGGCTCTGTTCACAAACACAAACAGACCCCACAGAGCCCCAGGACAGCAACTGATGAACTGCCATATCTTTTGGATAGCAGTGTCATCACAGCACAAGATTTGTGACCTGTTGGCACAAGAAAAGGACAACCAATGAAGAACAAACACCATTGTAAATACAACCTACAGTATATTTATGTTTATTTATTTTCCCGTACACTTGCTTTGGAAATGTGAACATATGTTTCCCATGTCAATAAAACATTTACATTGAATTGAACATCTAAATTGAATTGACAGGGAGAGAGAGAGATGTTTATTTTTTGGGACAATTTGCACATCGTTACAACAACACTGTATATAGACATATGTTTACAGACATAATTGCAGTGTAATGTTTACTGTACTGTACATTACTGAGAGAGAAAGAGAGAGAGGAGAGAGAGAGACAGGGAGAGAGAGAGAGAGAGAGAGAGAGAGAGAGAGAGAGAGGGAGAGAGAGACAGGAGAGAGAGAGAGAGGAGAGAGAGAGAGAGCGAGAGAGAGAGAGAGAGAAGAGAGAGAGAGAGTGAGAGAGAGAGAGAGAGAGAGAGAGAGAGAGAGAGAGAGAGAGAAAAGGAGAGAGAGAGGAGAGAGAGAGACAGAGAGAGAGAGAGAGAGAGAGAGAGGGAGAGAGAGAGAGAC
>NW_022265446.1:0-13167 GCF_002021735.2 Oncorhynchus kisutch
GAGGACCCCACACCGGTCCATTTGTTCCTAGAGGACCCCACACCGGTCCATTTTTTCCTAGAGGACCCCACCCCGGTCCATTTGTTTCCTAGAGGACCCACACCGGTCCATTTGTTTCCTAGAGGACCCACACCGGTCCATTTGTTTTCCTAGAGGACCCCACACGGTCCATTTGTTTCCTAGAGGACCCCACACCGGTCCATTTGTTCCTAGAGGACCCCACACCGGTCCATTGTTTTCCTAGAGGACCCCACACCGGTTCCATTTGTTTCCTGGAGGACCCCACACCGTTCCATTTGTTTCCTGAGGACCCCACACCGGTCCATTTTGTTTCCTAGAGGACCCCACACCGGTCCATTTGTTTCCTAGAGGACCCACACCGGTCCATTGGTTTCCAAGAGGACCCCACACCAGTCCATTTGTTTCATAGAGGACCCCACCCGGTCCGTTGTTCGAAGACCCCACCCGGTCCATTTGTTTTCCTAGAGACCCACACCGGCCATTTGTTTCCTAGAGGACCCCACACCGTCCATTTGTTTCATAAGGACCCCCCACCGGTCCATTTTTTCCCTAGAGGACCCCACACCGTCCATTTGTTTCCTAGAGGACCCCACACCGGCCCATTGTTTCCCTAGAGGAACCCCACCGGACCATTTTTGTCCTAGAGGACCCCACACCGGTCCATTTGTTTCTCATAGAGGAGCCCACACCGGTCCATTTTTTCCCTAGAGGACCCCCACACCGGACCATTTTTTCTCCCTAGAGGACCCCACACCGGCACCATTTGTTTTCCTAGAGGACCCCACACCGGTCCATTTGTTTCCTAGAGGACCCCACACCGGACCATTTGTTTCCTAGAGGCCCCCACACCGGTCCATTTGTTTTCCTAGAGGACCCACACCGGTCCATTTGTTTCCTGAGGACCCCACACCGGTCCATTTCTTTCCTAGAGGACCCCACCCGTCCATTGTTTCTAGAGACCCCACACCGGTCCATATGTTTCCTAGAGGACCCCACACCGGTCCATTTGTTTCCTAAGGACCCCACACCGGTCCATTTGTTTCATAGAGGACCCCACACCGGTCCATTTGTTTCCTAGAGGACCCCACCCGGTCCATTTTTTCCCTAGAGGACCCCACACCGGTCCATTTGTTTCCTAGAGAACCCCACACCGGCCATTTGTTTCCTAGAGGACCCCACACCGGTCCATTTGTTTCCTAGAGGCCCAACCCCGGTCCCATTTGTTTTTCCTAGAGGACCCCACACCCTTCCATTTGTTTCCTAGAGGACCCCACACCGGTCCATTTGTTTCCTAGAGGCCCCCACACCGGTCCATTTGTTTCCTAGAGGACCCCACACCGTCCATTTGTTCCTAGAGGACCCCACACCTGTCCATTTGTTTCATAGAGGACCCCACACCAGTCCATTTTTTCCCTAGAGGACCCCACACTGGCCCATTTTGTTTCCTAGAGGGCCCCACACCGGCCCATTTGTTTCCTCGAGGACCCCACACCGGGCCATTTTTCCTATAGGACACCCACACCGTCCATTGTTTCATGGAGGACCCCACACCGGTCCATTTTTTCCCTAGAGGCCCCTCACCGGTCCATTTGTTTCCTAGAGGACCCCACACCGGCCCATTTGTTTCATAGAGACCCCACACCGGTCCCATTTTTTCCCTAGAGGAACCCACACCGGTCCATTTGTTTCCTAGAGGACCCCACACAGTCCATTTGTTTCCTAGAGGACCCCACACCGGTCCATTGTTTCCTAGAGGGCCCAACACCGGTCCATTTGTTTCCTAGAGGACCCCACACCCATCCATTTGTTTCATAGAGGACCCCACACCGTCAATTTTTCCCTAGAGGACCCCACACCGGTCCATTTGCTTTCCTAGAGGACCCCACACCGGTCCATTTGTTTCCTAGAGGACCCCACACCGGTCCATTTGTTTCATAGAGGACCCCACACCGGTCCATTTGTTTCATAGAGGACCCCACACCAGTCCATTTTTTCCTAGAGGACCCCACACTGGCCCATTTGTTTCCTAGAGGACCCACACCGGTCCATTTGTTTCCTAGAGCCCCCACACCGTCCATTTGTTTCCTGGAGGACCCCACACCGGTCCATTTGTTTCCTAGAGGGGCACACACCGGCCCATTTGTTTCCTAGAGGACCCCACACCGGTCCATTTGTTTCATAGAGGACCCCACACCGGTCCATTTGTTTCATAGAGGACCCCACACCGGACCATTTTCTTCCCTAGAGGACCCCACACCGGTCCATTTGTTTCCTAGAGGACCCCACACCGGCCATTTGTTTCCCTAGAGAACCCACACCGGACCATTTTTTCCAGAGGGCCCCACCCGTCCATTTGTTTCATAGAGGAACCCCCACCGGTCCATTTTGTTTCCTAGAGACCCCACACCGGACCATTTGTTTCCTAGAGGACCCCACACCGTCCCATTTGTTCCTGGAGGAACCCACACCGGACCATTTTTCTTCCCTAGAGGACCCCACACCGGTCCATTTGTTTCATAGAGAACCCACACCGGTCCATTTTTTCCCTAGAGGACCCCACACCGGTCCATTTTTTTCCCTAGAGACCCCACACCGGTCCATTTGTTTCCTAGAGGACCCCACACCGGCCCATTTGTTTCCTAGAGGACTCCACACCGGACCATTTGTTTCCATAGAGGACCCCACACCGGTCCATTTGTTTCCTAGAGGACCCCACACCGGTCCATTTGTTTCCTAGAGGACCCCACACCGGTCCATTTGTTTCCTGGAGGACCCCACACCGGTCCATTTGTTTCATAGAGGACCCCACACCGGTCCATTTGTTTCATAGAGGACCCCACACCGGACCATTTTTTCCCTAGAGGACCCCACACCGTCCATTTGTTTCCTAGAGGACCCCACACCGGCCCATTTGTTTCCCTGGAGGAACCCACACCGGACCATTTTTCTTCCCTAGAGGCCCCACACCGGTCCATTTGTTTCATAGAGGAACCCACACCGGTCCATTTTCTCCCTAGAGGACCCCACACCGGACCATTTTTCTTCCCTAGAGGACCCCACACCGGACCATTTGTTTCCTAGAGGACCCCACACCGGTCCATTTGTTTCCTAGAGGACCCCACACCGACCATTTGTTTCATAGAGGCCCCCACACCGGTCCATTTGTTTCCTAGAGGACCCACACCGGTCCATTTGTTTCCTGGAGGACCCCACACCGGTCCATTTCTTTCCTAGAGGACCCCACACCGGTCCATTTGTTTCATAGAGGACCCCACACCGGTCCATATGTTTCCTAGAGGACCCCACACCGGTCCATTTGTTTCCTAGAGGACCCCACACCGGTCCATTTGTTTTCATAGAGGGCCCCACACCGGTCCATTTGTTTCATAGAGGACCCCACACCGGTCCATTTTTTCCCTAGAGGAACCCACACCGGTCCATTTGTTTCCTAGAGAACCCCCACACAGGTCCATTTGTTTCCTAGGACCCCACACCGGTCCATTTGTTTCCTAGAGGGCCCCACACCGGTCCATTTGTTTCCTAGAGGACCCCACACCCTTCCATTTGTTTCCTAGAGGACCCCACACCGGTCCATTTGTTTCCTAGAGGACCCCACACCGGTCCATTTGTTTCCTAGAGGACCCCACACCGGTCCATTTGTTTCCTAGAGGACCCCACACTGGTCCATTTGTTTCATAGAGGACCCCACACCAGTCCATTTTTTCCCTAGAGGACCCCACACTGGCCCATTTGTTTCCTAGAGGGCCCCACACCGGCCCATTTGTTTCCTCGAGGACCCCACACCGGGCCATTTTTTTCCTAGAGGACACCCTCGCCGGCCCATTGTTTCATGGAGGACCCCTCACCCACGGCCCATTCTTTCCTAGAGGCCCCTCACCGGTCCATTTGTTTCCTAGAGGACCCCACACCGGCCCATTTGTTTCATAGAGGACCCCACACCGGTCCATTTTTTTCCCTAGAGGAACCCACACCGGTCCATTTGTTTCCTAGAGGACCCCACACAGGTCCATTTGTTTCCTAGAGGACCCCACACCGGTCCATTTGTTTCCTAGAGGGCCCAACACCGGTCCATTTGTTTCCTAGAGGACCCCACACCCATCCTTTTGTTTCCTAGAGGACCCACACCCGGTCATTTTTTTCCCTAGAGGACCCCACACCGGTCCATTTGTTTCCTAGAGGACCCCACACCGGTCCATTTGTTTCCTAGAGGACCCCACACCGGTCCATTTGTTTCATAGAGGACCCCACACCGGTCCATTTGTTTCATAGAGGACCCCACACCGTCCATTTTTTTCCCTAGAGGACCCCACACTGGCCCATTTGTTTCCTAGAGGACCCACACCGGTCCATTTGTTTCCTAGAGGCCCCACACCGGTCCATTTGTTTCCTGGAGGACCCCACACCGGTCCATTTGTTTCCTAGAGGGGCACACACTGGCCCATTTGTTTCCTAGAGGACCCCACACCGGTCCATTTGTTTCATAGAGGACCCCACACCGGTCCATTTGTTTCATAGAGGACCCCACACCGGACCATTTTCTTCCCTAGAGGACCCCACACCGGTCCATTTGTTTCCTAGAGGACCCCACACCGGCCCATTTGTTTCCCTGGAGGAACCACACCGACCATTTGTTTCCTAGAGGACCCACACCGGTCCATTTGTTTCATAGAGGACCCACACCGGTCCATTTGTTCCCTAGAGGACCCCACACCGGACCATTTGTTTCCTAGAGGACCCCACACCGGCCCATTTGTTCCCTGGAGGAACCCCACCGACCATTTTTCCTTCCCTAGAGGACCCACACCGGTCCATTTGTTTCATAGAGAACCCACACCGGTCCATTTTTTTCCTAGAGGACCCACACCGGTCCATTTTTCTTCCAGAGGACCCCACACCGGACCATTTGTTTCCTAGAGGACCCCACACCGGTCCATTTGTTTCCTAGAGGACCCCACACGGACCATTTGTTTCATAGAGGCCCCCACACCGGTCCATTTGTTTCCTAGAGGACCCACACCGGTCCATTTGTTTCCTGAGGACCCCACACCGGTCCATTTGTTTCCTAGAGGACCCCACACCGGTCCATTTGTTTCATAGAGGACCCCACACCGGTCCATTGTTTCCTAGAGACCCCACACCGGTCCATTTGTTTCCTAGAGGACCCCACACCGGTCCATTTGTTTCCTAGAGGACCCCACACCGGCCCATTTGTTTCCTCGAGGACCCCACACCGGCCATTTTTTCCTAGAGGACCCCACGCCGGTCCATTTGTTTCCTAGAGGACCCCACACCGGTCCATTTTTTCCCTAGAGGCCCCTCACCGGTCCATTTGTTTCCTAGAGGACCCCACACCGGCCCATTTGTTTCATAGAGGACCCCACACCGGTCCATTTTGTTTCCTAGAGGACCCACACCGGTCCATTTGTTTCCTAGAGGACCCCACAGGTCCATTTGTTTCCTAGAGGACCCACACCGGTCCATTTGTTTCCTAGAGGGCCCAACACCGGTCCATTTGTTTCCTAGAGGACCCCACACCCTCCATTTGTTTCCTAGAGGACCCCACACCCGGTCCATTTTTTCCCTAGAGACCCCACACCGTCCATTTGTTTCCTAGAGGACCCCACACCGGTCCATTTGTTTCCTAGAGGACCCCACACCGTCCATTTGTTTCATAGAGGACCCCACACCGTCCATTTGTTTCATAGAGGACCCCACACCAGTCCATTTTTTCCTAGAGGACCCCACACCGGTCCCATTTGTTTCCTAGAGGACCCACACCGGTCCATTTGTTTCCTAGAGGACCCCACACCGGTCCATTTGTTTCCTGGAGGACCCCACACCGGTCCATTTGTTTCCTAGAGGACCCCACACCGGCCCATTTGTTTCCTAGAGGACCCCACACCGGTCCATTTTTTTTCATAGAGACCCCACACCGGTCCATTTGTTTCATAGAGGACCCCACACCGGACCATTTTTTCCCTAGAGGACCCCACACCGGCCCATTGGTTTCCTAGAGGACCCCACACCGCCCATTTGTTTCCTAGAGGACCCACACCGGACCATTTTTTTCCTAGAGGGCCCCACACCGGTCCATTTGTTTCATAGAGGAACCCACACCGTCCATTTTTTCCTAGAGGACCCCACACCGGTCCATTTGTTTCCTAGAGGACCCCACACCGCCCATTTGTTTCCCTGGAGGAACCCACACCGACCATTTTTGTCCCTAGAGGACCCCACACCGGTCCATTTGTTTCATAGAGGAACCCACACCGGTCCATTTCTTCCCTAGAGGACCCCACACCGACCATTTTTTTCCCTAGAGGACCCCACACCGGTCCATTTGTTTCCTAGAGGACCCCACACCGGTCCATTTGTTTCCTAGAGGACCCCACACCGGACCATTTGTTTCATAGAGGCCCCCACACCGGTCCATTTGTTTCCTAGAGGACCCACACCGTCCATTTGTTTCCTAGAGGACCCCACACGGTCCATTTCTTTCCTAGAGGACCCACACCCGGTCCATTTGTTTCCTAGAGGACCCCACACCGGTCCATATTTTTCCTAGAGGACCCCACACCGGTCCATTTGTTTCCTAGAGGACCCCACACCGTCCATTTGTTTCATAGAGGGCCCCACACCGGTCCATTTGTTTCATAGAGGACCCCACACCGGGTCCATTTTTTCCCTAGAGGAACCCACACCGGTCCATTTGTTTCCTGGAGGACCCCACCCACCGGTCCATTTCTTTCCTAGAGGACCCCACACCGGTCCATTTGTTTCCTAGAGGACCCCACACCGGTCCATTTGTTTCCTAGAGGACCCCACACCGGTCCATTTGTTTTCCTAGAGGACCCCACACCGGTCCATTGTGTTCATAGAGGACCCCACACCGGTCCATTTGTTTCATAGAGGACCCCACACCGTCCATTTTTTTTTTCCTAGAGGACCCCACACCGGTCCATTTGTTTCCTAGAGACCCCACACCGGTCCATTTGTTTCCTAGAGGACCCCACACCGGTCCATTTGTTTCCTAGAGGACCCAACACCGGTCCATTTGTTTCCTAGAGGACCCCACACCGTCCATTTGTTTCCTAGAGGACCCCACACCGGTCCATTTGTTTCCTAGAGGACCCCACACCGGTCCATTTGTTTCCTAGAGGACCCCACACCGGTCCATTTGTTTCCTAGAGGACCCCACACCGGTCCATTTGTTTCATAGAGGACCCCACACCAGTCCATTTTTTCCCTAGAGGACCCCACACCTGGCCCATTTGTTTCCTAGAGGCCCCACACCGGCCCATTTGTTTCCTCGAGGACCCCACACGGGCCATTTTTTTCCTAGAGGACCCCTCCCGGCCATTTTTCATGGAGGACCCCTCACCGGCCCATTCTTTCCTAGAGGGCCCCACACCGTCCATTTGTTTCCTAGAGGACCCCACACCGGCCCATTTGTTTCATAGAGGACCCCACACCGGTCCATTTTTTTCCCTAGAGAACCCACACCGGTCCATTTGTTTCCTAGAGGACCCCACACCGGTCCATTTGTTTCCTAGAGGACCCCACACCCGGTCCATTTGTTTCCTAGAGGACCCAACACCGGTCCATTTGTTTCCTAGAGGACCCCCACACCCATCCATTTGTTCCTAGAGGACCCCACACCGGTCCATTTTTTCCCTAGAGGACCCCACACCGTCCATTTGTTTCCTAGAGGACCCCACACCGGTCCATTTGTTTCCTAGAGGACCCCACACCGTCCATTTGTTTCATAGAGGACCCACACCGGTCCATTTGTTTCATAGAGGACCCCACACCAGTCCATTTTTCCCTAGAGGACCCCACACTGGCCCATTTGTTTCCTAGAGGACCCACACACCGGTCCATTTGTTTCCTAGAGGACCCCACACCGGTCCATTTGTTTCCTGGAGGACCCCCACACCGGTCCATTTGTTTCCTAGAGGGGCCACACACCGCCCATTTGTTTCCTAGAGGACCCCACACCGGTCCATTTGTTTCATAGAGGACCCCACACCGGTCCATTTGTTTCATAGAGGACCCCACACCGGACCATTTTCTCCCTAGAGGACCCCCACCCGGTCCATTTGTTTCCTAGAGGACCCCACACCCGCCCATTTGTTTCCCTGGAGGACCCCACACCGGACCATTTTTTCTTCCCTAGAGGGCCCCACACCGGTCCATTTGTTTCATAGAGGACCCCACACCGGTCCATTTGTTTCCCTAGAGGACCCCACACCGGACCATTTGTTCCTAGAGGACCCCACACCGGTCCATTTGTTCCCTGGAGGACCCCCACCGGACCCTTTTTTTCCTAGAGGACCCCACACCCGGTCCATTTGTTTCATAGAGGAACCCACACCGTCCATTTTCTTCCCTAGAGGACCCCACACCGGACCATTTTTCTTCCCTAGAGGACCCCACACCGACCATTTGTTTCCTAGAGGACCCCACACCGGTCCATTTTTTTTCCTAGAGGACCCCACACCGGACCATTTGTTTCATAGAGGCCCCCACACCGGTCCATTTGTTTCCTAGAGGACCCCCACCCGGTCCATTTGTTTCCTGGAGGACCCCACACCGGTCCATTTGTTTCCTAGAGGACCCCACACCGGTCCATTTGTTTCATAGAGGACCCCACACCGGTCCATATGTTTCCTAGAGGACCCCACACCGGTCCATTTGTTTCCTAGAGGACCCCACACCGGTCCTTTGTTTCATAGAGGGCCCCACACCGGTCCATTGTTTCATAGAGGACCCCACACCGGTCCATTTTTTCCCTAGAGGACCCCACACCGGTCCATTTGTTTCCTAGAGAACCCCACACAGGTCCATTTGTTTCCTAGAGGACCCCACACCGGTCCATTTGTTTCCTAGAGGACCCCACACCGGTCCATTTGTTCCTAGAGGACCCACACACCCTTCCATTTGTTTCCTAGAGGACCCCACACCGGTCCATTTGTTTCCTAGAGGACCCCACACCGGTCCATTTGTTTCCTAGAGGACCCCACACCCGTCCATTTGTTTCCTAGAGGACCCCACACCGGTCCATTTGTTTCATAGAGGACCCCCACCAGTCCATTTTTTTCCTAGAGGACCCCACACCGGCCCATTTGTTTCCTAGAGGCCCCACACCGGCCCATTTGTTTCCTCGAGGACCCCACACACGGGCCATTTTTTCCTAGAGGACCCCCACCGGCCCATTGTTTTCATGGAGGACCCCACACCGGTCCATTCTTTCCCTAGAGGCCCTCACCGGTCCATTTGTTTCCTAGAGGACCCCACACGCCTCCATTTGTTTCATAGAGGACCCCACACCGGTCCATTTTTTTCCCTGAGGACCCACACCGGTCCATTTGTTTCCTAGAGGACCCCACACAGGTCCATTTGTTTCCTAGAGGACCCCACACCGGTCCATTTGTTCCTAGAGGACCCCACCCCGGTCCATTTGTTTCCTAGAGGACCCACACCGGTCCATTTGTTTCCTAGAGGACCCCACACACCCCACACCGTCCATTTTTTTCCCTAAGGACCCCACACCGGTCCATTTGTTTCCTAGAGGACCCCACACCGGTCCATTTGTTTCCTAGAGGACCCCACACCGGTCCATTTGTTTTATAGAGGACCCCACACCGGTCCATTTGTTTCATAGGGACCCCACACCAGTCCATTTTTTCCCTAGAGGACCCCACACTGGCCCATTTGTTTCCTAGAGGACCCACACCGGTCCATTTGTTTCCTAGAGGACCCCACACCGGTCCATTTGTTTCCTGAGGACCCCACACCGTCCATTTGTTTCCTAGAGGGGCACACACACACCGGCCCATTTGTTTCCTAGAGGACCCCACACCGGTCCATTTGTTTTCATAGAGGACCCCACACCGGTCCATTTGTTTCATAGAGGACCCACACTGGACCATTTTTCTTCCCTAGAGGACCCCACACCGGTCCATTTGTTTCCTAGAGGACCCCACACCGGTCCATTTGTTTCATAGAGGACCCCACACACCGGTCCATTTGTTTCATAGAGACCCCACACCGGTCCATTTGTTTCCTAGAGGACCCCACACCGTCCATTTGTTTCCTGGAGGACCCCACACCGGTCCATTTGTTTCATAGAGGACCCCACACCGGCCCATTTGTTTCCTAGAGGACCCCACACCGGTCCATTTGTTTCCTAGAGGACCCCACACATCCGGCCCATTTGGTTTCCGGAGACCCCACACCGGTCCATTTGTTTCATAGAGGACCCCACACCGTCCCATTTGTTTCATAGAGGACCCACACCGGACCATTTTCTTTCCCTAGAGGACCCCACACCGTCCATTTGTTTCCTAGAGGACCCCACACCAGTCCATTTGTTTCATAGAGGACCCCACACCGGTCCATTTGTTTCATAGAGGACCCCACACCGGCCGTCCATTTGTTTCCTAGAGGACCCCACACCGGTCCATTTGTTTCCTGGAGGACCCCACACCGGTCCATTTTTTCCTAGAGGACCCACCACCGGCCATTTTGTTTCCTAGAGGACCCCACACCGGTCCATTTGTTTCCTAGAGGACCCCACACCGGTCCATTTGTTTCATAGAGGACCCCACACCGGACCATTTCGTCCTAGAGGACCCCACACCCGGTCCATTTGTTTCCTAGAGGACCCCACACCGGCCCATTTGTTCCTGGAGGACCCCACACCGGACCATTTTTTTCCTAGAGGACCCCACACCGGTCCATTTGTTTCCTAGAGGAACCCACACCGGTCCTTTTTCTTTCTTCTTCCCTAGAGGACCCCACACCCGGTCCATTTGTTTCCTAGAGGACCCACACCGGCCCATTTGTTCCCTGAGGACCCCACACCGGTCCATTTTTCTTCAGAGGACCCCACACCCGGTCCATTTGTTTCCTCTAGGAACCCACACCGTCCATTTTCTCCCTAGAGGACCCCACACCGGTCCATTTTTTTCCTAGAGGACCCCACACCGGTCCATTTGTTCCTAGAGGACCCACACCCGGTCCATTTGTTTCCTAGAGGACCCCACACCGGACCATTTGTTTCATAGAGGCCCCCACACCGGTCCATTTGTTTCCTAGAGGACCCCAACACCGGTCCATTTGTTTCCTGGAGGACCCCACACCGGTCCATTTTGTTTCCTAGAGAACCCACACCGGGTCCATTTGTTTCATAGAGGACCCCACACCGTCCATTTGTTTCCTAGAGGACCCCACACCGGTCCATTTGTTTCCTAGAGGACCCCACACCGGTCCATTTGTTTCATAAGGGGACCCCACACCGGTCCATTTGTTTCATAGAGGACCCCACACCGGTCCATTTTTTCCCTAGAGACCCCCCACACCCACCGGTCCATTTGTTTCCTAGAGAACCCCACACCGGTCCATTTGTTTCCTAGAGGACCCCACACGCGTCCATTTGTTTCCTAGAGGCCCACACCGGTCCATTTGTTTCCTAGAGGACCCCACACCTTCCATTTGTTTCCTAGAGGACCCCACAATCAAACCCACACACGGTCCATTTGTTTCCTAGAGGACCCCACACCCGGTCCATTTTGTTCCTAGAGGACCCCACACCGGTCCATTTGTTTCCTAGAGGACCCCACACCGGTCCATTTGTTTCAGGAGGACCCCACACCAGTCCATTTTTTCCCTAGAACCCCACACCGGCCCATTTGTTTCCTAGAGGCCCCACACACGGCCCATTTGTTTCCTAGAGGACCCCACACCGGCCATTTTTTTCCTAGAGGACACCCCCACCGGCCCATTGTTTCATGGAGGACCCTCACCCGGCCCATTCTTTTCCCTAGAGGCCCCCACACCGTCCATTTGTTTCCTAGAGACCCCACACCGGCCCATTTGTTTCCTAGAGGACCCCACACACCGTCCTTTTTTTCCCTAGAGGAACCCACACCCGGCCCATTTGTTTCCTAGAGGACCCCACACAGGTCCATTTGTTTCCTAGAGGACCCCACACCGGTCCATTTGTTTCCTAGAGGACCCAACACCGTCCATTTGTTTCCTGAGGACCCCACCACCCTCCATTTGTTTCCTAGAGGCCCCACACCGGTCATTTTTTCCCTAGAGGACCCCACACCGGTCCATTTGTTTCCTAGAGGACCCCACACCGGTCCATTTGTTTCCTAGGACCCACCCCACACCGGTCCTTTGTTTCCTAGGGACCCCCACACCGGTCATTTGTTTCATAGAGGACCCCACACCGGTCCATTTTTTCCCTAGAGGACCCCACACGGCCCATTTGTTTCCTAGAGGACCCCACACCGGTCCATTTGTTTCCTAGAGGACCCCACACCGGTCCATTTGTTTCCTGGGGACCCCACACCGTCCATTTGTTTCCTAGAGGGGCCACACCGGCCCATTTGTTTCCTAGAGGACCCCACACCGGTCCATTTGTTTCTAGAGGACCCCACAACGGTCCATTTGTTTCATAGAGGACCCCACACCGGACCATTTTTCTTCCCTAGAGGACCCCACGCCGGTCCATTTGTTTCCTAGAGGACCCCACACCGGTCCATTTGTTTCATAGAGGACCCCACACCCGGTCCATTTGTTTCATAGAGGACCCCACACACCGGTCCATTTGTTTCCTAGAGGACCCCACACCGCACCGTCCATTTGTTTCCTGGAGGACCCCACACCGGTCCCATTTGTTTCCTAGAGGACCCCACACCAGGTCCATTTGTTTCCTAGAGGACCCCACACCGGTCCCATTTGTTCCTAGAGGACCCCACACCGTCCATTTGTTTCCTGGAGGACCCCACACCCGTCCATTTGTTTCCTAGAGGACCCCACACCGTCCATTTGTTTCATAGAGGACCCACACCGGACCATTTTTTCCTAGAGGACCCCACACCGGTCCATTTGTTTCCTAGAGGACCCCACACCAGTCCATTTGTTTTCATAGAGGACCCCACACCGGTCCCTTTGTTTCATAAGGACCCCACACCGGTCCATTTGGTTTCCTGGAGGACCCCACACCCGGTCCATTTGTTTCATAAGAGGACCCCACACCGGTCCATTTGTTTCATAGGACCCCACACCGGTCCATTTGTTTCATAGAGGACCCCACACCGGTCCATTTGTTTC
>NW_022265447.1:0-13162 GCF_002021735.2 Oncorhynchus kisutch
CACTCAGGGCCTTCCTGGGTTGCTTATGGACTGTTTGACAATTGCTGGAGGAGGAAATAGAGCCGTGCACCTTGATTGAACCCGTGCATTCGTGGTAACCCAAAACACAATATGTCATAAATGCATTTAACGGTCATTCTGATTTTAATGCCCGCTATAGAGCACCCTACTACGGCCCTCTTTCACTCAGGGCCGTCCGGGTGCTTTATGGACTGTTTGACAAGTGCTGGAGGAGGAAATAGAGCCGTGCACCTGGTGATTGAAACGTGCACCTGGTGATTGAAAACGTGCATCTGGTAACCAAAAATTCAAATATGGTCCTAAATGCATTTAAGGGTCATTCTGATATTAATGCCCGCTATGGAAACACCCTACTACGGCCCCTCTCTGTCGGGGCGACCTGAGTGCATTATGGACACTTTGAAATTTCACGATGGATACTGATTGCTATACAGCGGTAACCCAAAAACACAAATATGGTCATAAATGCATTTAACGGTCATTCTGATTTTAATGCCCGCTATAGGAGCACCCTACTACGGCCCTCTTTCACTCAGGGCCGTCCTGGGTGCTTTATGGACTGTTTGACAAGTGCTGGAGGAGGAATAGAGCCGTGCACCTGGTGATTGAACCGTGCATCTGGTAACCCAAAAACACAATATGGTCATAAATGCATTTAACGGTCATTCTTGATTTTAATGCCCGCTATAGGAGCACCCTACTACGGCCCTCTTTCACTCAGGGCCGTCCTGGGTGCTTTATGGACTGTTTGACAAGTGCTGGAGGAGGAAATAGAGCCGTGCACCTGGTGATTGAAACCGTGCATCTGGTAACCCAAAACACAAATATGGTCATAAATGCATTTAACGGTCATTCTGATTTTAATGCCCGCTATAGGAGCACCCTACTACGGCCCTCTTTCACTCCTGTCTCTTATACTTTTGGACTGTTTGACAAGTGCTGGAGGAGGAAATAGAGCCGTGCACCTGGTGATTGAACCGTGCACCTGGTGATTGAAAACGTGCATCTGGTAACCCAAAACACAAATATGGTCATAAATGCATTTAACGGTCATTCTGATTTTAATGCCCGCTATGGAGGAACACCCTACTACGGCCCTCTTTCACGGGGGCGTCCTGGGTGCTTATGGACTGTTTGACAATTGCAGGATGGATACTGCATTGGTGATACAAGCGGTAACCCAAAAACACAAATATGGTCATAAATGCATTTAACGGTCATTCTGATTTTAATGCCCGCTATAGGAGCACCCTACTACGGCCCTCTTTCACTCAGGGCCGTCCTGGGTGCTTTATGGACTGTTTGACAAGTGCTGGAGGAGGAAATAGAGCCGTGCACCTGGTGATTGAAACCGTGCACCTGGTGATTGAAAACGTGCATCTGGTAACCCAAAAATTCAAATATGGTCCTAAATGCATTTAAGGGTCATTCTGATATTAATGCCCGCTATGGAAACACCCTACTACGGCCCTCTCTCTGTCGGGGCGACCTGAGTGCATTATGGACACTTTGAAATTTCACGATGGATACTGATTGCTATACAAGCGGTAACCCAAAAACACAAATATGGTCATAAATGCATTTAACGGTCATTCTGATTTTAATGCCCGCTATAGGAGCACCCTACTACGGCCCTTTTTCACTCAGGCCGTCCTGGGTGCTTTATGGACTGTTTGACAAGTGCTGGAGGAGGAAATAGAGCCGTGCACCTGGTGATTGAAACCGTGCATCTGGTAACCCAAAAACACAAATATGGTCATAAATGCATTTAACGGTCATTCTGATTTTAATGCCCGCTATAGGAGCACCCTACTACGGCCCTCTTTCACTCAGGGCCGTCCTGGGTGCTTTATGGACTGTTTGACAAGTGCTGGAGGAGGAAATAGAGCCGTGCACCTGGTGATTGAAACCGTGCACCTGGTGATTGAAAACGTGCATCTGGTAACCCAAAATTCAAATATGGTCCTAAATGCATTTAAGGGTCATTCTGATATTAATGCCCGCTATGGAAACCCCTACTACGGCCCTCTCTCTGTCGGGGGCGACCTGAGTGCATTATGGACACTTTGAAATTTCACGATGGATACTGATTGCTATACAAGCGGTAACCCAAAAACACAAATATGGTCATAAATGCATTTAACGGTCATTCTGATTTTAATGCCCGCTATAGGAGCACCCTACTACGGCCCTCTTTCACTCAGGGCCGTCCTGGGTGCTTTATGGACTGTTTGACAAGTGCTGGAGGAGGAAATAGAGCCGTGCACCTGGTGATTGAAACCGTGCATCTGGTAACCCAAAAACACAAATATGGTCATAAATGCATTTAACGGTCATTCTGATTTTAATGCCCGCTATAGGAGCACCCTACTACGGCCCTCTTTCACTCAGGGCCGTCCTGGGTGCTTTATGGACTGTTTGACAAGTGCTGGAGGAGGAAATAGAGCCGTGCACCTGGTGATTGAAACCGTGCATCTGGTAACCCCAAAACACAAATATGGTCATAATGCATTTAACGGTCATTCTGATTTTAATGCCCGCTATAGGAGCACCCTACTAACGGCCCTCTTTCACTCAGGGCCGTCCTGGGTGCTTTATGGACTGTTTGACAAGTGCTGGAGGAGGAAATAGAGCCGTGCACCTGGGTGATTGAAACCGTGCACCTGGTGATTGAAAACGTGCATCTGGTACCCCAAAATTCAAATATGGTCCTAAATGCATTTAAGGGTCATTCTGATATTAATGCCCGCTATGGAAACACCCTACTACGCCCTCTCTCTGTCGGGGGCGACCTGAGTGCATTATGGACACTTTGAAATTTCACGATGGATACTGATTGCTATACAAGCGGTAACCCAAAACACAAATATGGTCATAAATGCATTTATAACGGTCATTCTGATTTTAATGCCCGCTATAGGAGCACCCTACTACGGCCCTCTTTCACTCAGGGCCGTCCTGGGTGCTTTATGGACTGTTTGACAAGTGCTGGAGGAGGAAATAAGCCGGCACCTGGTGATTGAAACCGTGCATCTGGTAACCCAAAAACACAAATATGGTCATAAATGCATTTAACGGTCATTCTGATTTTAATGCCCGCTATAGGAGCACCCTACTACGGCCCTCTTTCACTCAGGGCCGTCCTGGGTGCTTTATGGACTGTTTGACAAGTGCTGGAGGAGGAAAATAGAGCCGTGCACCTGGTGATTGAAACCGTGCACCTGGTGATTGAAAACGTGCATCTGGTAACCCAAAAATTCAAATATGGTCCTAAATGCATTTAAGGGTCATTCTGATATTAATGCCCGCTATGGAAACACCCTACTACGGCCCTCTCTACTGTCGGGGGCGACCTGAGTGCATTATGGACACTTTGAAATTTCACGATGGATACTGATTGCTATACAAGCGGTAACCCAAAAACACAAATATGGTCATAAATGCATTTAAACGGTCATTCTGATTTTTAAGTGCCCGTATAGGAGCACCCTACTACGCCCTCTTTCACTCAGGGCCGTCCTGGGTGCTTTATGGACTGTTGACAAGTGCTGGAGGAGGAAATAGAGCCGTGCACCTGGTGATTGAAACCGTGGCATCTGGTAACCCAAAAACACAATATGGTCATAAATGCATTTAACGGTCATTCTGATTTTAATGCCCGCTATAGGAGCACCCTACTACGGCCCTCTTTCACTCAGGGCCGTCCTGGGTGCTTTATGGACTGTTTGACAAGTGCTGGAGGAGGAAATAGAGCCGTGCACCTGGTGATTGAAACCGTGCATCTGGTAACCCAAACACAAATATGGTCATAAATGCATTTAACGGTCATTCTGATTTTAATGCCCGCTATAGGAGCACCCTACTACGGCCCTCTTTCACTCAGGGCCGTCCTGGGTGCTTTATGGACTGTTTGACAAGTGCTGGAGGAGGAAATAGAGCCGTGCACCTGGTGATTGAAACCGTGCATCTGGTAACCCAAAAACACAAATATGGTCATAAATGCATTTAAGGGTCATTCTGATTTTATGCCCGCTATAGGAGCACCCTACTACGGCCCTCTTTCTCAGGGCCGTCCTGGGTGCTTTATGGACTGTTTGACAATTGCTGGAGGAGGAAATAGAGCCGTGCACCTGGTGATTGAACTGCACCTGGTGATTGAAAACGTGCATCTGTAACCCAAAAATTCAAATATGGTCCTAAATGCATTTAAGGGTCATTCTGATATTAATGCCCGCTATGGAAACACCCTACTACGGCCCTCTCTCTGTCGGGGCGACCTGAGTGCATTATGGACACTTTGAAATTTCACGATGGATACTGATTGCTATCAAGCGGTAACCCAAAACACAAATATGGTCATAAATGCATTTAACGGTCATTCTGATTTTAATGCCCGCTATAGGAGCACCCTACTACGGCCCTCTCTTCACTCAGGGCCGTCCTGGGTGCTTTATGGACTGTTTGACAAGTGCTGGAGGAGGAAATAGAGCCGTGCACCTGGTGATTGAAACCGTGCATCTGGTAACCCAAAAACACAAATATGGTCATAAATGCATTTAACGGTCATTCTGATTTTAATGCCCGCTATAGGAGCACCCTACTACGGCCCTCTTTCACTCAGGGCCGTCCTGGGTGCTTTATGGACTGTTTGACAAGTGCTGGAGGAGGAAATAGAGCCGTGCACCTGGTGATTGAAACCGTGCACCTGGTGATTGAAAACGTGCATCTGGTAACCCAAAAATTCAAATATGGTCCTAAATGCATTTAAGGTCATTCTGATATTAATGCCCGCTATGGAAACACCCTACTACGGCCCTCTCTCTGTCGGGGGCGACCTGAGTGCATTATGGACACTTTGAAATTTCACGATGGATACTGATTGCTATAAAGCGGTAACCCAAAAACACAAATATGGTCATAAATGCATTTAACGGTCATTCTGATTTTAATGCCCGCTATAGGAGCACCCTACTACGGCCCTCTTTCACTCAGGGCCGTCCTGGGTGCTTTATGGACTGTTTGACAAGTGCTGGAGGAGGAAATAGAGCCGTGCACCTGGTGATTGAAACCGTGCATCTGGTAACCCAAAAACACAAATATGGTCATAAATGCATTTAACGGTCATTCTGATTTTAATGCCCGCTATAGGAGCACCCTACTACGGCCCTCTTTCACTCAGGGCCGTCCTGGGTGCTTTATGGACTGTTTGACAAGTGCTGGAGGAGGAAATAGAGCCGTGCACCTGGTGATTGAAACCGCATCTGGTAACCCAAAAACACAAATATGGTCATAAATGCATTTAACGTCATTCTGATTTTAATGCCCGCTATAGGAGCACCCTACTACGGCCCTCTTTCACTCAGGGCCGTCCTGGGTGCTTTATGGACTGTTTGACAAGTGCTGGAGGAGGAAATAGAGCCGTGCACCTGGTGATGAAAGAAACCGTGCATCTGGTAACCCAAAACAACAAATATGGTCATAAATGCATTTACGGTCATTCTGATTTTAATGCCCGCTATGGAGCACCCTACTACGGCCCTCTTTCACTCAGGGCCGTCCTGGGTGCTTTATGGACTGTTTGACAAGTGCTGGAGGAGAAATAGAGCCGTGCACCTGGTGATTGAAACCGTGCACCTGGTGATTGAAAACGTGCATCTGGTAACCCAAAAATTCAAATATGGTCCTAAATGCATTTAGGGTCATTCTGATTAATGCCCGCTATGGAGCACCCTACTACGGCCCTCTCTCACTCGGGGGCGACCTGAGTGCATTATGGACACTGGAAATTTCACGATGGATACTGATTGCATACAAGCGGTAACCCAAAACACAAATATGGTCATAAATGCATTTAACGGTCATTCTGATTTTAATGCCCGCTATAGGAGCACCCTACTACGGCCCTCTTTCACTCAGGGCCGTCCTGGGTGCTTTATGGACTGTTTGACAAGTGCTGGAGGAGGAAATAGAGCCGTGCACCTGGTGATTGAAACCGTGCATCTGGTACCCAAAAAACACAAATATGGTCATAAATGCATTTAACGGTCATTCTGATTTTAATGCCCGCTATAGGAGCACCCTACTACGGCCCTCTTCACTCAGGGCGTCCTGGTGCTTTATGGACTGTTTGACAAGTGCTGGAGGAGGAAATAGAGCCGTGCACCTGGTGATTGAAACCGTGCACTGGTAACCCAAAAACACAAATATGGTCATAAATGCATTTAACGGTCATTCTGATTTTAATGCCCGCTATAGGAGCACCCTACTACGGCCCTCTTTCACTCAGGGCCGTCCTGGGTGCTTTATGGACTGTTTGACAAGTGCTGGAGGAGGAAATAGAGCCGTGCACCTGGTGATTGAAACCGTGCATCTGGTAACCCAAAAACACAAATATGGTCATAAATGCATTTAACGGTCATTCTGATTTTAATGCCCGCTATAGGAGCACCCTACTACGGCCCTCTTTCACTCAGGGCCGTCCTGGGTGCTTTATGGACTGTTTGACAAGTGCTGGAGGAGGAAATAGAGCCGTGCACCTGGTGATTGAAACCGTGCACCTGGTGATTGAAAACGTGCATCTGGTAACCCAAAAATTCAAATATGGTCCTAAATGCATTTAAGGGTCATTCTGATATTAATGCCCGCTATGGAAACACCCTACTACGGCCCTCTCTCTGTCGGGGGCGACCTGAGTGCATTATGGACACTTTGAAATTTCACGATGGATACTGATTGCTATACAAGCGGTAACCCAAAAACACAAATATGGTCATAAATGCATTTAACGGTCATTCTGATTTTAATGCCCGCTATAGGAGCACCCTACTACGGCCCTCTTTCACTCAGGGCCGTCCTGGGTGCTTTATGGACTGTTTGACAAGTGCTGGAGGAGGAAATAGAGCCGTGCACCTGGTGATTGAAACCGTGCATCTGGTAACCCAAAAACACAAATATGGTCATAAATGCATTTAACGGTCATTCTGATTTTAATGCCCGCTATAGGAGCACCCTACTACGGCCCTCTTTCACTCAGGGCCGTCCTGGGTGCTTTATGGACTGTTTGACAAGTGCTGGAGGAGGAAATAGAGCCGTGCACCTGGTGATTGAAACCGTGCACCTGGTGATTGAAAACGTGCATCTGGTAACCCAAAAATTCAAATATGGTCCTAAATGCATTTAAGGGTCATTCTGATATTAATGCCCGCTATGGAAACACCCTACTACGGCCCTCTCTCTGTCGGGGGCGACCTGAGTGCATTATGGACACTTTGAAATTTCACGATGATACTGATTGCTATACAAGCGGTAACCCAAAACACAAATATGGTCATAAATGCATTTAACGGTCATTCTGATTTTAATGCCCGCTATAGGAGCACCCTACTCGCCCTCTTTCACTCAGGGCCGTCTGGGTGCTTTATGACTGTTTGACAAGTGCTGGAGGAGGAATAGAGCGTGCACCTGGTGATTGAAACCGTGCATCTGGTAACCCAAAAACACAAATATGGTCACTAAATGCATTTAACGGGTCATTCTGATTTTAGATGCCCGCTATAGGAGCACCCTACTACGGCCTCTTTCACTCAGGGCCGTCCTGCGTGCTTTATGACTGTTTGACAAGTGCTGGAGGAGGAAATAGAGCCGTGCACCTGTGATTGAAACCGTGCACCTGGTGATTGAAAACGTGCATCTGGTAACCCAAAAATTCAAATATGGTCCTAAATGCATTTAAGGGTCATTCTGATATAATGCCCGCTATGGAAACACCCTACACGGCCTCTCTTCTGTCGGGGGCGACCTGAGTGCCATTATGGCACTTTGAAATTTCCGATGGATACTGATTGCTATACAAGCGGTAACCCAAAACACAAATATGGTCATAAATGCATTTAACGGTCATTCTGATTTTAATGCCCGCTATAGGAGCACCCTACTACGGCCCTCTTTCACTCAGGGCCGTCCTGGGTGCTTTATGGACTGTTTGACAAGTGCTGGAGGAGGAAATAGAGCCGTGCACCTGGTGATTGAAACCGTGCATCTGGTAACCCAAAAACACAAATATGGTCATAAATGCATTTAACGGTCATTCTGATTTTAATGCCCGCTATAGGAGCACCCTACTACGGCCCTCTTTCACTCAGGGCCGTCCTGGGTGCTTTATGGACTGTTTGACAAGTGCTGGAGGAGGAAATAGAGCCGTGCACCTGGTGATTGAAACCGTGCACCTGGTGATTGAAAACGTGCATCTGGTACCCAAAAATTCAAATATGGTCCTAAATGCATTTAAGGGTCATTCTGATATTAATGCCCGCTATGGAAACCCTACACTACTACGGCCCTCTCTCTCTTCGGGGCGACCTGAGTGCATTATGGACACTTTGAAATTTCACGATGGATACTGATTGCTATACAAGCGGGTAACCAAAAACACAAATATGGTCATAAATGCATTTAACGGTCATTCTGATTTTAATGCCCGCTATAGGAGCACCTACTACGGCCTCTTTCACTCAGGGCCGTCCTGGGTGCTTTATGGACTGTTTGACAAGTGCTCTGGAGGAGGAATAGAGCCGTGCACCTGGTGAATTGAAACCGTGCATCTGGTAACCCAAAAACACAAATTGGTCATAAATGCATTTAACGGTCATTCTGATTTATATGCCGCTATAGGAGCACCCTACTACGGCCCTCTTTCACTCAGGGCCGTCCTGGGGGGGGTGCTTTATGGACTGTTTGACAAGTGCTGGAGGAGGAATAGAGCCGTGCACCTGGATGATTGAACCGTGCACCTGTGATTGAAAAGTGCATCTGGTTAACCAAAAATTCAAATATGGTCCTAAATGCATTAAGGGTCATTCTGATATTAATGCCCGCTATGGAAACACCCTACTACGGGCCCTCTCTCTGTCGGGGGCGACCTGAGTGCATTATGAACACTTTGAAATTTCACGATGGATACTGATTGCTATACAAGCGGTAACCCAAAACCACAAATATGGTCATAAATGCATTTAACGGTCATTCTGATTTTAATGCCCGCTATAGGAGCACCCTACTACGGCCCTCTTTCACTCAGGGCCGTCCTGGGTGCTTTATGGACTGTTTGACAAGTGCTGGAGGAGGAAATAGAGCCGTGCACCTGGTGATTGAAACCGTGCATCTGGTAACCCAAAACACAAATATGGTCATAAATGCATTTAACGGTCATTCTGATTTTAATGCCCGCTATAGGAGCACCCTACTACGGCCCTCTTTCACTCAGGGCCGTCCTGGGTGCTTTATGGACTGTTTGACAAGTGCTGGAGGAGGAAATAGAGCCGTGCACCTGGTGATTGAAACCGTGCATCTGGTAACCCAAAACACAAATATGGTCATAAATGCATTTAACGGTCATTCTGATTTTAATGCCCGCTATAGGAGCACCCTACTACGGCCCTCTTTCACTCAGGGCCGTCCTGGGTGCTTTATGGACTGTTTGACAAGTGCTGGAGGAGGAAATAGAGCCGTGCACCTGGTGATTGAAACCGTGCACCTGGTGATTGAAAACGTGCATCTGGTAACCCAAAATTCAAATATGGTCCTAAATGCATTTAAGGGTCATTCTGATATTAATGCCCGCTATGGAAACACCCTACTACGGCCCTCTCTCTGTCGGGGGCGACCTGAGTGCATTATGGACACTTTGAAATTTCACGATGGATACTGATTGCTATACAAGCGGTAACCCAAAAACAAATATGGTCATAAATGCATTTAACGGTCATTCTGATTTTAATGCCCGCTATAGGAGCACCCTACTACGGCCCTCTTTCACTCAGGGCCGTCCTGGGTGCTTTATGGACTGTTTGACAAGTGCTGGAGGAGGAAATAGAGCCGTGCACCTGGTGATTGAAACCGTGCATCTGGTAACCCAAAAACACAAATATGGTCATAAATGCATTTAACGGTCATTCTGATTTTAATGCCCGCTATAGGAGCACCCTACTACGGCCCTCTTTCACTCAGGGCCGTCCTGGGTGCTTTATGGACTGTTTGACAAGTGCTGGAGGAGGAAATAGAGCCGTGCACCTGGTGATTGAAACCGTGCACCTGGTGATTGAAAACGTGCATCTGGTAACAAAAATTCAAATATGGTCCTAAATGCATTTAAGGGTCATTCTGATATTAATGCCCGCTATGGAAACACCCTACTACGCCCTCTCTCTCTGTCGGGGGCGACCTGAGTGCATTATGGACACTTTGAAATTTCACGATGGATACTGATTGCTATACAAGCGGTAACCCAAAAACACAAATATGCATAAAATGCATTTAACGGTCATTCTGATTTTAATGCCCGCTATAGGAGCACCCTACTACGGCCCTCTTTCACTCAGGGCCGTCCTGGGTGCTTTATGGACTGTTTGACAAGTGCTGGAGGAGGAAATAGAGCCGTGCACCTGGTGATTGAAACCGTGCATCTGGTAACCCAAACACAAATATGGTCATAAATGCATTTAACGGTCATTCTGATTTTAATGCCCGCTATAGGAGCACCCTACTACGGCCCTCTTTCACTCAGGGCCGTCCTGGTGCTTTATGGACTGTTTGACAAGTGCTGGAGGAGGAAATAGAGCCGTGCACCTGGTGATTGAAACCGTGCATCTGGTAACCAAAAACACAAATATGGTCATAAATGCATTTAACGGTCATTCTGATTTTAATGCCCGCTATAGGAGCACCCTACTACGGCCCTCTTTCACTCAGGGCCGTCCTGGGTGCTTTATGGACTGTTTGACAAGTGCTGGAGGAGGAAATAGAGCCGTGCACCTGGTGATTGAAACCGTGCATCTGGTAACCCAAAAACACAAATATGGTCATAAATGCATTTAACGGTCATTCTGATTTTAATGCCCGCTATAGGAGCACCCTACTACGGCCCTCTTCCACTCAGGGCCGTCCTGGTGCTTTATGGACTGTTTGACAAGTGCTGGAGGAGGAAATAGAGCCGTGCACCTGGTGATTGAAACCGTGCACCTGGTGATTGAAAACGTGCATCTGGTACCCAAAAATTCAAATATGGTCCTAAATGCATTTAAGGGTCATTCTGATATTAATGCCCGCTATGGAAACACCCTACTACGGCCCTCTCTCTGTCGGGGCGCCTGAGTGCATTATGGACACTTTGAAATTTCACGATGGATACTGATTGCTATACAAGCGGTAACCCAAAAACACAAATATGGTCATAAATGCATTTAACGGTCATTCTGATTTTAATGCCCGCTATAGGAGCACCCTACTACGGCCCTCTTTCACTCAGGGCCGTCCTGGGTGCTTTATGGACTGTTTGACAAGTGCTGGAGGAGGAAATAGAGCCGTGCACCTGGTGATTGAAACCGTGCATCTGGTAACCCAAAAAACACAAATATGGTCATAAATGCATTTAACGGTCATTCTGATTTTAATGCCCGCTATAGGAGCACCCTACTACGGCCCTCTTTCACTCAGGCCGTCCTGGGTGCTTTATGGACTGTTTGACAAGTGCTGGAGGAGGAAATAGAGCCGTGCACCTGGTGATTGAAACCGTGCACCTGGTGATTGAAAACGTGCATCTGGTAACCCAAAAATTCAAATATGGTCCTAAATGCATTTAAGGGTCATTCTGATATTAATGCCCGCTATGGAAACACCCTACTACGGCCCTCTCTCTGTCGGGGGCGACCTGAGTGCATTATGGACACTTTGAAATTTCACGATGGATACTGATTGCTATACAAGCGGTAACCCAAAAACACAAATATGGTCATAAATGCATTTAACGGTCATTCTGATTTTAATGCCCGCTATAGGAGCACCCTACTACGGCCCTCTTTCACTCAGGGCCGTCCTGGGTGCTTTATGGACTGTTTGACAAGTGCTGGAGGAGGAAATAGAGCCGTGCACCTGGTGATTGAAACCGTGCATCTGGTAACCCAAAAACACAAATATGGTCATAAATGCATTTAACGGTCATTCTGATTTTAATGCCCGCTATAGGAGCACCCTACTACGGCCCTCTCTTTCACTCAGGGCCGTCCTGGGTGCTTTATGGACTGTTTGACAAGTGCTGGAGGAGGAAATAGAGCCGTGCACCTGGTGATTGAAACCGTGCATCTGGTAACCCAAAAACCAAATATGGTCATAAATGCATTTAACGGTCATTCTGATTTTAATGCCCGCTATAGGAGCACCCTACTACGGCCCTCTTTCACTCAGGCGTCCTGGGTGCTTTATGGACTGTTTGACAAGTGCTGGAGGAGGAAATAGAGCCGTGCACCTGGTGATTGAAACCGTGCATCTGGTAACCCAAAAACACAAATATGGTCATAAATGCATTTAACGGTCATTCTGATTTTAATGCCCGCTATAGGAGCACCCTACTACGGCCCTCTTTCACTCAGGGCCGTCCTGGGTGCTTTATGGACTGTTTGACAAGTGCTGGAGGAGGAAATAGAGCCGTGCACCTGGTGATTGAAACCGTGCACCTGGTGATTGAAAACGTGCATCTGGTAACCCAAAATTCAAATATGGTCCTAAATGCATTTAGGGTCATTCTGATATTAATGCCCGCTATGGAAACACCCTACTACGGCCCTCTCTCTCTCAGGGCGACCTGAGTGCATTATGGACACTTTGAAATTTCACGATGGATACTGATGCTATACAAGCGGTAACCCAAAAACACAAATATGGTCATAAATGCATTTAACGGTCATTCTGATTTTAATGCCCGCTATAGGAGCACCCTACTACGGCCCTCTTTCACTCAGGGCCGTCCTGGGTGCTTTATGGACTGTTTGACAAGTGCTGGAGGAGGAAATAGAGCCGTGCACCTGGTGATTGAAACCGTGCATCTGGTAACCCAAAACACAATATGGTCCTAAATGCATTTAACGGTCATTCTGATTTTAATGCCCGCTATAGAGCACCCTACTACGGCCCTCTTTCACTCAGGGCCGTCCTGGGTGCTTTATGGACTGTTTGACAAGTGCTGGAGGAGGAAATAGGCCGTGCACCTGGTGATTGAAACCGTGCATCTGGTAACCCAAAAACACAAATATGGTCATAAATGCATTTAAAACGGTCATTCGATTTAATGCCGCTATAGGAGCACCCTACC
>NW_022265448.1:0-13172 GCF_002021735.2 Oncorhynchus kisutch
ACTTTGGGTGAACGCCTAATCAGTCAAAGCAGCGCTACATACCCTTATAGAGCCATCATGGAGTGTTTACTAAACTACTCCGAAGACACTCTCAAAACCCAATTTAGCGCCGGGCTGTTTAGCAAGGATACTGCAGGAGCCTCTATGGAATCGACAGACCCTTCCACCGGTGCAAACAAAGGACTAGCGGCACGAGCTCGCTACTGCGCCGAATCTCGAGAGTTTCATTTGCTAGGCCCTATACACTCTGACATTTTCTTTCAAGAACGGTTACTCTTAAATTCGGTTGATTTAAGATTAAAATTAACCAGGGCCAAGGATGATTTTTGCCTGATGTCTCCCCAAGACGGGGATTTTAGTTTGAAAGTGTTGGGGGCAACCCTTTTTATTAAAAAAGTATCTGTATCTCCGGCCGTGCGCCTGGGTCACTCACATGCTTTGATGAAAGGAAATGCCCTTTACCCTCTCCAAAGAATTACCATGAAAACCTTTAGCATACCTGTGGGCAGTAGAATCTGCAGTCAAGAAAACCTATTTCTAGGCCCTTTACCTAGATATGTGGTTATAGGTCTGGTTGATCACGCCTCTAATACGGGCAGTTTAGATAAAAACCCCTTTAATTTTCAGCACTTCAATGCAGAGTATGTAGCGCTCTGTCAGGACGGACGTCAGGTTCCGGCGACAGGCATTTCCAACCACAATTAATAAAGCACACATATCTGTGCGAGAAGTTTACAATCTATTTCCTGGCTACAGGGCCGACATCTACATAGATCTCTCTTACCTATTTGACAGAACTGATTTGGGCAGAGGGTGACACCATGTATGCTTTCCATTTATCACCTGATATGGACACCTCAGGAAATCGTCTGTTGTGTCCCAAGGTAACCTCATGCTGGCAAATGCGTTTCCGGTACACCCTTTAGCCTGCTACAGTTAGCATGATTGTTTACGCCATGCTCTGATTCAATCTTGGAAGTGATGCCCGAAGACAGGTTCGTGAGTGGATTATTATTAAGGGACCCCTTTGAACACAACGACATGAATACCCAAGAGTTGGACGGGCTCATGAGCCGCTTGATTGGAAAACAATTTGTGGAGTGTTGGCTTGTGATGAATTACCTATGGAGATATGGTCTGAGAGGCCTGCAATGTTTATTGTCAATACCCATCCTAAACACATGCCTGGTGAACATTGGCTAGCTATGACTTTAGAACAGGAAGGTGGACGAAAAATCTCAACTTTTTTTGATTCCTATGGCTTTCCCCCCGGTTTTTCACATTTCCCTAAATCTATTAAAGATTTTTTGACCCTAAACGGTACAAAGATCTACTACAACATCAAACACGTGCAAGATAACCTTTCCACTACATGCGGTCACCACTGTGTATTTTACCTGTGCCAAAGAGCCCGGGGAGTTTCTTTTGAAGATGTTATGTCTCTTTATAAGGATGATTTAAGAAGTAATGATAATCTTGTATCTTGTTTTGTTAGAAAATATCAAAAGTGTTCAAATGTGTGTCCTTTAAGAACGCGTAATCAAGGCGTATGCTCACGTCATATGTTTCAAGAATGCCACAAATGTTAACTTGCTTATTTTTCAAATAAAAAATTTATTGAATTTAATCATAGTCATTCAAAAGTCATTTTCAAAAGTCTAACCACGCCGAGAGATCGGGTTTAGGAAAAGGTCCTGAGACGTTCATGGGAGTAAATGAGTTAGCATCATCGCTTTCATATGGGGCCGGTGTCGTTGGGGCATCTTTAGGGGTGCTGTATCTCGTTGAAGGCTTTTGTTTTTAAAGCTTGAATCTGTTGACGAAGCTTATGGTTGGGTACACCGGAGAGGGGGATGTTGAGGATTGCCAGGGCCTTAAGAAACTGACGCCAGCCGGGAGGCCTTCGGTCATCAGCAACCTTGTGGGCAGCCGTGGTACTTTTAAGCAAGTCCTGCATATGGGACCCCCTAACCACAGAGCCCTGAAGGATAAACTCTCCAGAGTCGTTCCAAGCAGCTATCCCCTTTGAGTCTTTTATCTTGTTCATAATGTATTTAACATTCTTCCTGTTACGTAAAGGCACATGTGTCAGTAGGTCATGCATAACTTTATCTTCAAATGGCATTTGAGCTTCACCCGACATATTATCTCCACTAGGTAAGATCGACGGTACAGGCCTTACAGGGGCATGGCTATCGTTAGGTTCGACATCTGTTAAAGGGTCCGGTAGGGAAAGGGTTAAATGGTTAGTCTCTCTCTCCCCTTGCTTTACCCGAGTCAAATACCTTTGCATTAGGTTTGTGTATTTTTGAATCTTATCATAGGGGTTCAATCCTTTTCGGTTCAAAACATCCTTCATGGCCGTATCCAAATCATTTTCCGCTGTTTGTCTGATATCTTCAGGACCCTGCATTTGTTTTTTAAGTCTATCCAACTCTTGTTGAGGCACCAAGTACATTTTAGTGGCCATCACACCCACGTGTTCAACCACCACGTCTGGCCGCAATAAGGCTGGTGATGAAGGGCACGGCTATACTGAGTAAAGGTAGAAGAAAACCCCCAGACTGTTGTATACTATGTCTTTTCTTTTGAAGACTGGCCCTTTTATTGGCAAAGAGTTTGATCGCTGTCTTTTGTCTCCTTAATTTTTCAATTGGTTCAGGGTGAGTGGAATGCGTCCTTTGAGAAGATTCAAAGCAATCTCACATAGGGCTAATATGAGATCTGAAGAACAGCGACCCAAGATGGCCTTCCGTTCTTTAGCTGTAGAACCTACTAGCCTTCTCAAGAGGGGGAGGTTTCTTTTTAAATGCAGAGACATAGCGTTTACTTTTTAGGAAGGTATGCAGCAGGCCTCTCCCCCGGAAACAGCCCTGTACGTAGCCTAAGGTGTTCTGGAGTATTTGCTTTTAAATCCACGATTAAATAAGAAAATGGCTCTTTGGTAGCGTCCTCATAGCTCTCCATAAAGTATGATTTCCGTCCAGGGTACATCTGCTGAGCTAGAGTGCTAATTTGCAGTTTGTCTCTAGGATTTTTAAACAATACCATGTAGTTGGCATTCAAGCTAATGGTCCGACTATTTTTACCTTGGTGAAACACATTCTGGACCAAGTAAAGCACGGACAGGTTTCTATGATGAGTATATTGGGTAAAAGCTCGTGCAATTTCAGGGTGTTCGCTACCAGCAAATAGCATATCGTCCAAAACCAGCAGATTATTTACATGTGGGGGGAGAAGTTCATCATCAGACAGAGAATCGGGTATTCCTTCAACAAACTTGATTTTTATTGTCTTCAATAATTCATCATACAGAGGTTGGTAACATGAATAACACCATACAATATTGTCAGGCTTTTGAGATAACACATGTTCAGAATTCTCTAAAATACTTTTTACAAAAAAAGTTTTGCCACTGTTTGAAGGTCCTGCAATTAATGCTGAAAAAGGCAATTGTAGCCGGGGGTCAAAACCCTCGACAGCAGTCATAATATCTTAAGCTTTAAGACACACTGGGGCTTGTAGCATAAGTCAGTAGCCAAAGGGCAATGTGGTACCGTCAGGCAATAGCTGTCTCTTGTCATAGACTACCCTGAATCTTTTAGTGAGTGGTGCGTTTCTTAGATGGAACCCCTTTTTATCCCTCACTATTTTGTTGTAGGAGCTCAAAATCTCCAAGTCACTATTCTTGTCCTTTACGAACCCCTCGACCAAGCGCGTGATTGATTCCAAGTTTACACGCGGTGCATTTTCATAGTTTTGAGTCACGCCTTTGGCTTTCAACACCACGTGATTGGCTTTAGTCCTAAAAGCATAGCTTTTTGGACCACATGAGGACCATTCTGTAATATGGTCACCCTCTTCGAGTTCACTCGTTAAACCCCCAAGATAGTTGCTAAGTGGGGGGGTCCAATCCCCCGGTTTGCTTACATAGACCACAGAGTCTGTGTCGTGGTAAAGAACCCGCCTCTGAAGCTGTTCCATGAGGGTGTACAGTTCAAGGCGGCCATAGGCTGTGGTAAATGCTGCAAGAAACACATTTACATTACCCGGGGGTAGAACCCACTTTTGGTGGCGCCTCCATTGCACCAAGGCAATGTCTTGACTCAAGAAGGAAAAATGTGAAATTTCGTATTGGTCCGAAAAAACAAATTCCAAAAATTCTTCGGGGTCTTTAATGATCGAAGTTGTTAGCATATTGCATCTCTGCGCTAATTTCCCCCAAAGGGAGTTCAAGTACAATTTCGACACATTTCTTTTGGTTTTGTTGACCTCTATTCTGTCAGGGTCAAGAAGTATGCCTTCTCTGTCATGGTAGTCTTGAATGTACTGGTCTTTACTTTCTTGATCTGTGACCGATGCAGGATAGCCTGAAGCCATCTGCTTGCATCTCAAGAAGGTTTTGATGTACTCTTTAAAAAGTGTGTCTGATTTCCTGGAAAAGTTCCACACTTCAAAGATTTTGGCCACACGATACCCCTTCTCTAAAGCCTTAGAGAATTCTACAGTGACCCATACACCGGTCAGGGCTCTTTCTTGATCTGTGTGATCACAGGGGTTTTCCTGGTTGTGGTTTTCACAGCATGTGCGACAAAGGGGAAAGAAAAGTTTTCCTTTAGGACCCTTGTAAGGCAACACAGGTATAAACAGCCCCCTAGGAGGGTAGACAGTCGCTTTGATTAAACCAAAATAATTTTGGGGTTCGTCAAAGTCGCTGTGAATAATTTCAGGATGCCCTATAGGATAGAATGAGGAACTCATTACATGAGGATATAGGGATGTAAAATCTACATAGCCTATTGTCTCGTCGGGTTGAGCTACATAACGCAATGTCAAAGCATTGGTCCGGCCTCCAAACAAGGCCTGTCGCGGTTCCAGGGGCTCTGGAGGGTCATAATGGGTAAGGAAGGCCTTAACACTAGGATCTGCCTTTTTGAGGGCTGTCCATTCGTGCTCCCACAAAACCACAACTTTTAACCCGTAAGTAGCCTTTAAAGAATTCAGTTTGTCTTGAAACTCTTGGTACATTTCCCCAAAAGTCTTTTGGGTTAGGACACACAAGGTGTGGGGGACAAAGCATAATTTACAACCGTGGAAGAAACAACCGTTGTACTCATACACTGTCTCAACCCCGTCAATCTGTGTGTATCCATCTACATGGTAAGGCCCAAAAGCCTTCTCCCCCCGATTCAAAGCATGTTGGATAAAAATATCTTTATCCTGGGCCAAGTACTCCAACCATTGAATGGAACCACTAGAGTAGGCCTTGAATTGGCGTCGGTAGTTGTCTGGCGATGGGATAGCTATAGATTCAGGAGTTAGATAGTGTGTACGATAGGTTTTCATGCACGCTGATGCAATAGTTGTACAGCTCCAGGGGTCAATGCCCGCATCTTTGATTACCTCTTCTCTGAATCTGAGGCATCCTTCACGAAGTATAACAACGTCATTGTCACAGTATGATTCCATCTCTTTATGGAAATCAAAAGTGCCATGTCTTACGGTCTCGTACCATGTCATGAATCTCTCACGCTCTTTGGGAGACATTTGATCACACCCGTACATTTCGGGGGCTGGATAAGATCCTATATAATGTAGATTCTCCTCAGATGTGAAGAAATGAGGGAAATAGCCTTTGACAGAGTTTTCAAAACCCAAGGCCTCTGGCATTTGAGCCAATCTCATGGGTAAGAAGCTTAAGCTGTCAATGTATCTCTGTTTGAAGGCGGGGTCAACAAAGCATAATATTTTACTCCCTTGAGCTATGACACTGGGTGCCACGCCTTGCTGTATCAAAGGGTTCAGAAGCAGATAGGAGTCATAGGCCCTAGCATTGTGAGCTATAAACGTGAAGTTTCTGTACTGGGCTTTTCTAAAATGTTTTAGAAAGAGTCGGGCACAATCGGATCCCTCGGCCGACCATTTTTCACCCTTGAAAGTCATGGTTGACACAAAAATAGGCAAATGAACCCCTGATTGCTGAGTTGTCTCAAAATCATAAAACACATATTTCTCTGTATGTTCATCTTCAGCCAAGGGCTGAATGTAACACTCATGTGTTACTTCTTGAACCGCTTCCGCGTCTCTGCTTTTCAAAGGACCTTTACAGATTGGGCAGTGTATAATTCCACAAACATGAGGTTTAGGGCTATCTATTTTAAGGTTGTAATTGCAATGACATTTTGGACATTTCTTGTTAATGTCACAACTGCTTACAGATTTACATGCCTTGGGATGCCATGTTTCAGTTTTGTGTTTTTCGTAACAGTAGGCCGAACGACATGTGCGGTGACAATCCGCACAGGGGGTCAAGTTTAGCGGCTGCATAGGGCAATGTTTATCCAGACATACTGAACAGTTGTAACGGCACGAGTGCCCCCCCATGCGTGTGTAGCCGGTATGACAGGCTGGACAGACATATGGCGCGCCTAAAAAGGCTGTGATGTTAGTTACGGCATAGTAATGCTCATTTTGCACATAAAAGTACATAGTCTTAGGATGTGGTTCGGGTATATTTTGGAACTTGAGGAGAGCGTCATTAGCCCTACTGTGGTACAAAACCACAATCTTGATGTTCAGAAAGTTTTCAAATTTGACTATGTCTGAGAAAGCCACAGCATCCTGTATACCGAGACCCACCGCAGTTTGTAGCTCTCGAGCTTTATGTAACGCGGCTTGATCCGTACATCCTGGGCTGAGTAAGTGGGCCAAACCTATGGCAAAACATAGCTTATTACCTGGATTGTGAACGTTTATGAGATAGGCCCTTTTATTGCTTATGATTTCGGACTGCATTAAACTCTCGAGCTTTCGTCTCTGACCCCCGCCCCCTTGTGGTTGGCGTACTAATTGTACTACAAGTTCGAGGGTCCTATCTGCTAGCACGTTTAAATTTGACTGAACAAGGCGTTCTAGCAGTTTAACAAATTGTTCAAGCTCTGCTTCACCATTCTGTAAAATAAGCGATACCTTGCTCTGTAGACTGTCTCCACAAATTTCCAACTGTAAGAGATCCCTAGGTTCGCTATAATCTCTAATCCTCGCTAACAGTTCATTCAAAGTGTCCATAAGCATTACGTAAAACACAGCATATTCCCGAATCTGACCCCCCCATGCGAAATTGAAAAACTGGCGAACCTCAATATTGTTGAATTTATTTCGACGCAAAACATGTACACTTCGATCAAGACCTCCCCCCTCCAGATTTGCTAGGCAATTGTCCAACTGTTCAAAAACATCGTATTGGGTTTCAGACTCTTCGGACATTGGTGTTAAAGGCTGATTTATAGGTGTCTGGGGTGCCGAATTAAACCTAGCGCTCTCGTTCTGTACACTGATCTCAAGACCGCCCCCCTCCAGATTTGCTAGACATTTGTCCAACTGTTCAAAAACATCATATTGACTTTCAGACTCTTCGGACAATGTTGTTAAAGGCTGTCTTAGAGGTGTCTGTGGGGCCGAATTAAACCTAGGGCTCGCGTTAAGCTGGGTAATTAGAGATATGATGGTTTCGGGAATCTGTGTTAACATGTTTTCCTCGGAAGGCCCTGACTCATTCATACGTGTAATAATGTCTATGAGTTCGGAGGGAATCTGGGATAATAGATTTTCATCTATTGTCATTATGTCAATTACCCCCGAATCATTCATATGGTTAACTATATCTTGGAGCTCTGTAGGGATCCTGGCTAAGAGGGTTTCAATTGTCTCACTTTGGTCTATAGGGGGCGCCATCTGTCTAATTAAGGATGTGTGTGTGTGTGTGTGTGTGTTTACATGTGTGTTTTTTAACGGCGGTATTTGCTTGTTTTAGCCCTAATGTTTTTTAACATACGGGGTAGCTCGCTACGCCAGAATGACACATCCTGATTGTATTGATGCTCGAGTAGAATACACATGCGCCTCTGGAGTAGAGCCTTTCGTGATTTTAAACCCAGGGTAAACGCTTTGAAAAAACGTTCTTGGTCTATTTCAGAATCTGCTGTTTCCCCCACAGAATTGGCCGATTCAAGAAGGTTGGCAGCTTCACAGAACATCAAATCGTCTACCTCAGAAATGTCATTTAAATCTTTGACATCATCAGGTTTCGCTGGTGTCTTTGGAGCCTCCTCGGGGATGCTTGTCTGGGCATCCTCCGATGTTTGTGCGTTGTGTTCATAAGCCGGTGAGGAGTCTGAAATAAAAATAATACATACACAAATAGGTTATTAACCCTAAAATATGTTAAAAATGCCAAATACATTTCAGATATAAGCCTATATATTAACAATACATTAATTAAATACCTCGGCTTTTTTGACGAGGGCTGTTCTGAAGAAGCTCTGAAACCAGGGGCTGTTGTCTTTGTTCAACCTGTATTACAACATCTGCAGGTCCGGTAGATGGGGAGCCTGAAAAAAACAAACAAACAAACAAAAAAACAGCATTAGGCCTTGTTTTAACATATTCCGGCATAAAAAAAATATATAAATATTAAAATAATAATATATATAAATAATAATATATAATTGATTCATACCTAGTCCTTGGAACGACGTCTCGTGAATATCGGCCAAGTAGAATTGTTCGGGTGAAGCGGAACTGTGGATCTGAGCACTAATTATCCTTTGGTGTTTAGAAATATGGGGGACAACGTTGTCCTGGCCAAGGGGAGTTGACCTGCCGTTTAAAGTCTCTGTTCGCTGCTTTTGTGTAAATACATCCTGGGAGTAGGGCAGAATTGTCTCGTAGTCATATGCTTCGCAGAAACCGTTCAGGCTCCATAGGGCATCGTTTAACCTTCTAGGCTTTAGGTCCTCTGTAAACATATAAAATAACTTTTAATATAAGATGCCCACACTTTTTGTTTTTAAGGTATAAATATTTTATGTATGGAATTCTTGGAGCTTACTTACGTTGACAATTCAGGGCAGGCGTTTGTTTGTAGGCACTTTGTTTCGGAGCCCCATTGGATGGTTCGAGCTCAGTTATACCTCGGAGTATCTGCGTGAATGCTTCAGAATCTATAAAACATTCGACAATATTAAAGCTATAATCACTTTAGCTAATATTGCCTTGTTATACGGTAAGCATACTGATCCTAATGATTGTTTAATATTTCTATAACATCCCACGCTTTTCAAACAATTCCCCACAACAATCAAATCTAATAAAGATTTATTTCAAGAACTCACCTTGCGATAGATCCATTAGACTGTTTTCCCCGATTATCTTTTTTAACGCTTCAGTCCGATAACGATTCTTGGAGTTTCTGGAGGTGCTGTTTGCATCGGAACTAAAACGCTGCTAACATTGCCCATGGTTTCTAGCGCTTTTGTACCCTACGACCTAGAGAAAAACCCCTGAATGATTTTTTTACATAGCATTTGGGGTTTGTCGTTTTTTTCGGGCTATACCCCCGCCCATGGTATATTTGACACATTTCAAACACATGGTATTGGGTGTGTCTAAACATTAGGATCCTTTTGGAGCTTCTAAAATCTCCGGGGTGCTAGCACCTAGATGCATGGGGGTGTGTTGTTCTCGACATCGCTGGGATGAATGACTTTTTAGCCCACCTAAAAAAAATAGTTTTATGAAAGGCCTTTAAGATTAGGAGTCGTAAGACACAATATTATTGTTGGGGGGTAGGCATCTGTTTTGCAGGCTAGTGTAAACCTTGGTTTCAAACGACCCACCAGGCATGCAAGGGTATTTTTTTAACAAACAACCCGCCCCCCTTTTTCTGTTTTTGAAACACACACACACACACACACACACACACAGCCACTACAGAAAACTCCCTCACGCACATGCGCGCGCACATGGCTTTTTCCGCAAGATTTTTCTCAGGGACAGACTGCGCTAAGAGTGAACAAACGCGAGAGTTCATAACGTGGTGAGATTCTGATTTTAAAACCATTTATTTCATTCAAAATATTTAGTACATACATTTTATATCGTTACATTCTTAAGGTATTTTACGATGCCTTTCTTACAGATCCTGGGAGCTTATGCAACCAACCGCCATTGTCCGTGTCGAGTTCCCCCTCAAAAGGCAAGGCTCTCTTGCTATGTCCATCAACACATGGTAAGTTTTCACTCCAGGGGTAGATCCGCCGTCGGGCCTTTTGGTCTTGACTCTGTCTCAAGGAAAGCCTCGCCCAGCGCTTTAACTGTTCCCCATTTTGGAAGAGAATGTCCAGCTTATTCATAAGTGTTATGAAAATTGGATAATCCACCCATTTAAAACTAAACACAGGAATAAAAAAGTTTACATGTTTGCGGGCTCTGGAAGCTACCGGAGAATTGACAGACTTTGTAGCATTAGCCTTATCATAAAGGTCACAGGCTAAAATTGTCACTTTGTTGTCAGGGCTATAGTCCATTGAAGCAATTCTTAGAGCCTTGAGATCACTGCGGCCGCAGACCTGTTCTTCCAACGCATATCCTGGCACATTTGTAACACTTAGGACCTGTTCAATTTTACAAAGAGCCAGCCTGATGTTTAGCCATTCTCTCATCCCCAGAGCCGGGGGAAAACTCCCAGGTTTTGCAGGATAAAGGGGTTTGGGTCCACGGTCTGTGAATATCTTTACCGTAGAATCCTCCGGGTGGAATATGTAAGACATGTGGCCCTCACTCGTACCCAAAAATCCTTTAAAACATTCTGGAGCTTCACACAGAACTTCTTCAAGGCTTTGGTCACTGGGTTCATGACAAGCCGAGTATAACATCCCTAAAATTGGCATAGGTGTCATTTTTGTTTAATATTCAGGGGGGTTATCATGTACAGTCTTAAACAGGTATTGTTCAGCGGCTTTATAAGGGGCCTTAACCAACCCAAACCGTGAGAAACAGTAACAGGTTGACCTGACACATGGTCACTTACTCAACCCAGGGCATGCACCCTTCTACATGACATAGGGTCATAAATCATTACATAGGGTCATAAATCAGGCTTGGGTCATCAATCATTAACGGCCTGTCAAAGGGACCCTTACTCACCCCATAGCCCCCACCTAACCAGGCTTGTCTATCAGGCTTGGGTCATCAATCATTAACGGCCTGTCAAATGGACCCTTACTCACCCCATAGCCCCCACCTAACCAGGCTTGCCTGACCAGAAGACATGCACACGTCATCACTACATAGGGTTCATATAGAGTTCACATAGGTTCACATAGGGTCATCAATCAAAATTTTGACCCGTGACATCTACTTTATTCTCTCTAGTGAGAATGTCAGTATGGGGTATTTGTGTGTAGATGAGTGAGAATGTCAGTATGGGGTATTGTGTGTACATGAGTGAGAATGTCAGTGTGGGGTATTGTGTGTAGATGAGTGAGAATGTCAGTATGGGGTATTGTGTGTAGATGAGTGAGAATGTCATTATGGGCTATTGTGTGTAGATGGGAGAGAAAACAAATTAATTCAGGCTGTAACACAACATAATGTGGAACACAGTGACTTGCAAAAGTATTAATCCCCATTGGTGTTTTTCCTATTCTGTTGCATTACAACCTGTAATTTAAATGTATTTTGATTTCATGTAATGGACACAAAATAGTCCAAATTGGTGACATGAAGAAAAAAATAAATCACAAAAATATCAAACGGAAGAGTGGTGGGTGCGTATTCACCTCCTTTGCTATGAAGCCCCTAAATAAGATCCGGTGCAACCAATTACCTTCAGAGGTCACATAATTAGTTAACTGAAAGGCCCCATAATCAGCAACACCACTAAGCATGGGGAACCACCAAGCAAGAAGCATCATGAAGACCAAGGAGCTCTGCAAACAGGTCAGGGACAAAGTTGTGGAGAAGTACAGATCAGTGTTGAGTTATAAAAATAAATATCAGAAACTTTGAACATCCCACGGAGCTTCATTAAATCCATTATTACATTTTTTTAAGATTATGGCACCACAACAAACCTGCCAAGAGAGGGCCACCCACCAAAACTCACAGACCAGGCAAGGAGGGCATTAATCAGAGAGGCAACAAAGAGACCAAAGATAACCCTGAAGGAGCTGCAAAGCTCCACAGCAGAGATTGGAGTATGTGTCCATAGGATCACTTTATGCCATACACTCCACAGAGCTGGGCTTTACAGAAGAGAGGCCAGAAAAAAGTCATTGCTTAAAGAAAATAAATTGCGAACACGTTTGATGTTCGCCAGAAGGCATGTGGGAGACTCCCCAAACAACAGTACCATGCAGTATCGAAGAGCCCTTACTGCTGCTCGATCATCCTATTTTTACAACTTAATTGAGGAAAATAAGAACAATCCAAAATGTCTTCTTGATATTGTCGCAAAACGAACTAAAAAGCAGCATTCCCCAAGAGAGGATGGCTTTCACTTCAGCAGTGATACATTCATTAACTTCTTTGAGGAAAAGATCATGATCATTAGAAATCAAATTACGGACTCCTCTTTAAATCTGCATATTCCACCAAAGCTCAGTTGTCCTGAGTCTGCACAACTCTGCCAGGACCTAGGATCAAGGGAGACACTCAAGTGTTTTAGTACTATATCCCTTGATGAAAATAATCATGGCCTCTAAATCTTCGAGCTGCATGCTGGACCCTATTCCAACTAAAATACTGAAAGAGCTGCTTCCTGTCCTCGGCCCTCCTATGTTGAACATAATAAACGGCTCTCTATCCACCGGATGTGTACCAAACTCACTAAAAGTGGCAGTAATAAAGCCTCTCTTGAAAAAGCCAAACCTTGACCCAGAAAATATAAAAAACTATCGGCCTATATCTTCCATTCCTCTCAATTTATTTTGAAAAGGCTGTTGCGCAGCAACTCACTGCCTTCCTGAAGACAAACAATGTATACCAAATGCTTCAGTCTGGTTTTAGACCCCATTATAGCACTGAGACTGCACTTGTGATGGTGGTAAATGACCTTTTAATGGCATCAGACCGAGGCTCTGCATCTGTCCTCGTGCTCCTAGACCTTATAGTGCTGCTTTTTATACCATCGATCACCGCATTCTTTTGGAAACCCAAATTGGTCTACACGGACTAGTTCTGGCCTGGTTTAGATATTATCTGTCGGAAAGATATCAGTTTGTCTCTGTGAATGGTTTGTCCTCTGACAAATCAACTGCACATTTCTGTGTTCCTCAAGGTTCCGTTTTAGGACCACTATTGTTTTCACTATATATTTTACCTCTTGGTGA
>NW_022265449.1:0-13116 GCF_002021735.2 Oncorhynchus kisutch
AAGAATAGAGTAGATGTCACGGGTCAAAATTTTGATTGATGACCCTATGTGAACTCTATGTGAACCCTATGTAGTGATGACGTGTGCATGTCTTCTGGTCAGGCAAGCCTGGTTAGGTGGGGGCTATGGGGTGAGTAAGGGTCCATTTGACAGGCCGTTAATGATTGATGACCCAAGCCTGATAGACAAGCCTGGTTAGGTGGGGGCTATGGGGTGAGTAAGGGTCCCTTTGACAGGCCTTTAATGATTGATGACCCAAGCCTGATTTATGACCCTATGTAATGATTTATGACCCTATGTCATGTAGAAGGGTGCATGCCCTGGGTTGAGTAAGTGACCATGTGTCAGGTCAACCTGTACTGTTTCTCACGGTTTGGGTTGGTTAAGGCCCCTTATAAAGCCGCTGAACAATACCTGTTTAAGAGTGCACAAGATCTTAAGAATAACCATGGAATTTGGGATCGGTACCAAAGCAGTGATGACTGTAACAACTGAAACAGGCCTTCGGGTTGCCATAGAGAAAGGGCAAAGTATCAACCAGCAATATATGATGCGCCAAAAAAAAACGTTTTTAAATGTGTATAGAACCCAAATACCGCCAGCACATGCTCTGACAGATCAAGTGCTGATGTCTAATGGCCAGCAGTGGGGGTATCGGTTTGATTACCTGGCCTGTAGAGTGACCCTCTATACGGTAGATGAAGGAGAAGAATATACAGACCAGACTGTAGGCTTGGAATATGGTGTTGAAGACTGGTCGGTTTTTCGCAAGGTTGTGTGTCCTGAACTGAGCCTTATCACCAAGGGGTATAGTGTGTTCACGGGCCACGAGACCCGTTGGGAAGGTACCCCGGACTCCTCAGGACAAATATTTCACAGGGTGAAAATACAAAGAAAGAATGGCCGACCGTGCGGCAGCGTGGAGTTCTATATCGGCACCGAGGCAATCCGAAACCACAAACTTAGGGGTGGTGGCCTGACTGGGGATACCCGACTGCGTCTGCTTATTCCTTTTAACAGTTGGGATGTACTGGAATTGAAAATGTTGCAACCGTTGGATGCTCTCTTTGTACAGAGCCAACAGCGTCAGAGCCTTGTTCATTTAAAGAAGTGCATAATATATACGAATCGTAAAGATTACGATGCAAAAGAGCCTCAAGAAGATACAGCGTCAGAAGAAAACTAAGTAAGCGGATGCTTTAACCCCGCCCCCCCCCCCAGATACCCAAGGGCCTTGTTCTACAATAAAAAGAAAAAAGCAGACAGTTCTTCATTTCAGCATACACCATGGATCTCCAGACCATCTACGAGGAAGCCACTACGTCATGGGGGCCCGACACTAAAGACTCTATGCCACGAAGCCCTACACTCTACGCACCCCTGGCAAGACCCGTGACACCCCCGACATTTACCCAGCCTGAGGATGTGTTTGATGGGGTGGCCAGTACTGTTTTTGTGGATACAATCAAGGCCTCTGTAGCTACACTTTTAAACGTGGTGATTGGCGATATATACGAGAAAAATGCATCCGTGCTGTGAGATCAATCATCCCAGCCAGCGTCGTCATCCTTGCCTCTACGACCCTCCTAGATATCTACTTTTTCAATCATTTTGAGGAGCTGGTGAAAAGACTGTGGTCCTGCCGTTTATACCAGCGCTGGTCATCGCCCTGGAGTCTATGGGTATTGCGCCGTCTATCCCTAGAGTTTACGGGGTAACCGAAGCCTTCCTACATGAACTGAAGGAGGCCCTCTTCATCCATGAGAAACTCAAAGAAATCCGACACACCCTGGTGGACGACAACAAATACAGGGAAGCTGTGATGGCTGATGTGATGCTTTTCTGGCTCAATAAATCCCAAGAGACCGAGTGACATTTTGTTTATTTAGAGCTATGGGTAACTATGTGTCTACGATGTTTGAGCGAATAAATACATTTTTTCTTTTGAGAGACCTTACAAATGTTATGCATCAGATTATTGAAAATAAGTGAACAATGTAAAGTTCTACACAACCCACAATACCGGGGTTATTGTAGAGCTGTGTTAAAAATGGAGCAAATCATGAAACATGTCCGACATACGGGCGAGAGTTTACAATGGTCACATATGGTATCAAGGCTTGTTGAGGATTCTGAAGAACTAGAAATACTTGGCTAAGATTTTACATTATTTGTTTGAACCACCCTTTAATGTGAATGTGTATCATATTTGTATGTTTATATACTTATATATCAGACGTGTGTGTTTTAAAAATTCAGCGAAAACAAACCTGTAAATCTAAACAATATATATACAGGGTGTTGCATGCTGTGATTGTTGAGAAACCGGGGACTTGTATCTTGCAACAAATCCTGAATTGTCTGTATACGTAATAATTGTTGCATTCTTAAAATAAAAATTCACAAACTGAAATGTTGTCGTTATCATGAAAGTGGCTCATTACAGTTATTGTACCTCAGAGAGGCAAGAAGGATGGCTGAGCAGCTGTTGAAAAACATATATTATAATCCCTCTAACCCCGGGTCTTATGGGGGTAAAGAGCGTTTACAGAGAGCTATAGTCGAAGAAACAGGTAGTCTGTTAAGCGATGCTAAAGTGAATGAATGGTTATCAGAGCAAGATGCCTACACTCTACATAAACCTGTAAGAAAACATTTTCCAAGAAATAGAGTTTTTTTCTACGCATCCATTATCCCAATTTCAGGCGGATCTATGTGACATGCAGTCCCTTGCCGATAAAAATGATGGAAATCGCTACATGCTAACGGTTTATAGATATTTTCTCTAAATTAGCCTATGTAAGGGTGTTAAAAAATAAGAGCGGGGCAGAGGTGACCAGGGCCTTTGAATCGATCTTGAAGGCAGGAGGCGCCCCCAAGAAAGTGCAGACGGATGGCGGAAAAGAATTTTTTAATCAAACATTTCAGAAGCTAATGAATAAGTATAATATAGTACATTTTGCTACAGGCTCTGATTTGAAAGCTTCGGTTGTGGAACGCTTTAATAGGACTTTGAAAGAGCGGATGTGGCGCTATTTTTACAGCTCACAACACCAACCGATATACAGACATAGTTCAGGATTTAGTAACGGTTACAACCACAGCTACCATAAGACTATACGTATGAAGCCCTCGGAGGTCTCTTCGGAAAACTCTTTTCAAGTCTTTAAAAATATGTATGGTTTGTTCCCACTCGCCGTAAGAAAAAAATGACTTTTAAATTCCTAGTGGGTGACTTGGTGCGTATATCAAAGTTGAGGGGTGTTTTCGACAAAAAATACGAACAAGGCTTTAGCTCGGAGTTGTTTACCGTTACCGAATGTCTGCCACGCATTCCGCCGGTCTACAAATTAAAAGATTATGACGGGGATCTTATAGAGGGATCTTTTTATGAGAAGGAATTACAGAAGGTCCAGTTGGGTAAAGACAAAGTCTTTCACGTGGAGGAGATTCTAGATCAGAAGAGAGAAAGGTAAAAATGGTTGCTGGTCCGCTGGAAAAACTGGCCTCAAAAGTTCAACAGTTGGGTATTGGAGCAGGATGTGGTGGAGGCAACGGGGGTTAATTTAAACCCCTAGTCATGATAACTAGCGCATCATTCGCGTGTACACAGTTGGGCATCATGGAACACAGCGGCTTCTACCTGACTCTCCCCAGTAATGCGTCGGCACAGATATATCGGAATAATCAGAGTTCGAAGTATACAACCAATTTTCCAAAGCCTATAGAGTTATCAGAGGCTTGGGAAGTAGGTCTCAGCGAGATTACATACCCCCATAGTTGGTATAATATCAAAGCTAAGGACCGTGATTTTTATTGCAAAGGTTCTCGGAACCTGCGAAACTTATTAAGCTTAAAAAAGGTTTCTATAGAACCGTCGACAGGATCGTCTCAGAGTTGAATGAACACCTAACCCTGAACAAGATGGAAATATTCCTATTCTACAATCCAATCCATAAAAGGATACAAATCTCAGGGCCTGCTAACGGAGGTATAAAGACCAGCGGTAATTTATCCTACATGTTGGGGATGGGTCCCAATAAATGGACGTATGTGAACGATAAATTATTCCCATTCCCTGCGGATATACATGCAGGCTTTTACAACATATTTGTCTATACCGACATCATAACCTATCAAAGGGTCGGAGACAGCTGTGTGCCCCTCCTGCGAACAGTTCATATAGACGGCAAGGATGGGGACATCGTCACTGTCAATTATGACAAGCCGCACTACGTACATGTCAGCAAGAACTATATTGAAAACATTCTGGTTGAGCTTTAAAACGGATCAGAACGAAAACATTGAATTTACTTATGGTAAAACGATTGTAAAACTCCACTTTAGACCCACCAAAACCTCTCTACATATATAATAGCTGTATTATATTTATAAACATAATACAATAAAAGGGTTATGGAGCACCATCAGCTCGACCCTAACCGTTATGTTTCATACTATGTGGATCAAGTGGGTAATGGACTACCAGGATATCATGGAGCGCCGACAATGTATGGTTCGGGGATAGGAGGTATATTCCGTAACCTCTTCAGGATGGTTTTACCGTTTATGAAGAGAGGCTTCAGCATAGCCAAACCACATTTAAAATCAGCGGCTAAAAATATAGTAAGTGAGGTTGTAGCCAATGCTATGACCCGAAGGGCGTCACCAGAGGTGGAGCATCAAGAAGGCTCGGGGCTTATGATATTGTCTCGAAGGCCAAAAAAGAGACCCTCCTGGTTTAAGGCGTAGACCTGCACCTAAAAGCGGCGGTTAACTGTTAAAAGAACCTCAGTAAGTCAAAGACGGGGTAAAGTGAGGAGGTCTGTACCAAAACAGGCTAAAAGAATACTAGGAAGTATTTTCTAAAAGAATAAGTGACATGGCTCTTTTACATCGAATGTCCTCTGAAGCTATAAAGACAGAACTTGATCTTTTCACGGCACCGTTAACGCAGCATTCAATAGATAGATCCAGTTATGTGGAGATAGCCCCTCTCTCTGCTATTACCGATAACGGGCCTATCGAATTTTTCATACCAGGCCATGGTGACAACTATCTGGACCTCAACAACACCTTGGTGCATTTACGTCTAAAAGTGACCAAAAGAGATGGGTCTAATATTGCAGACGATGCCAAAGTGAGTCTCATTAATTACCCCTTGGCCACCATTTTCTCCCAAGTTGATGTGACTTTGGGTGAACGCCTAATCAGTCAAAGCAGCGCTACATACCCTTATAGAGCCATCATGGAGTGTTTACTAAACTACTCCGAAGACACTCTCAAAACCCAATTTAGCGCCGGGCTGTTTAGCAAGGATACTGCAGGAGCCTCTATGGAATCGACAGACCCTTCCACCGGTGCAAACAAAGGACTAGCGGCACGAGCTCGCTACTGCGCCGAATCTCGAGAGTTTCATTTGCTAGGCCCTATACACTCTGACATTTTCTTTCAAGAACGGTTACTCTTAAATTCGGTTGATTTAAGATTAAAATTAACCAGGGCCAAGGATGATTTTTGCCTGATGTCTCCCCAAGACGGGGATTTTAGTTTGAAAGTGTTGGGGGCAACCCTTTTTATTAAAAAGTATCTGTATCTCCGGCCGTGCGCCTGGGTCACTCACATGCTTTGATGAAAGGAAATGCCCTTTACCCTCTCCAAAGAATTACCATGAAAACCTTTAGCATACCTGTGGGCAGTAGAATCTGCAGTCAAGAAAACCTATTTCTAGGCCCTTTACCTAGATATGTGGTTATAGGTCTGGTTGATCACGCCTCTAATACGGGAAGTTTAGATAAAAACCCCTTTAATTTTCAGCACTTCAATGCAGAGTATGTAGCGCTCTGTCAGGACGGACGTCAGGTTCCGGCGAAGGCTTCCAACCACAATTTAATAACAACATATCTGTGCGAGAATTTTACAATCTATTCCTGGCTACAGGGCGACATCTAAAAGATCTCTCTTTACCTATTGACAGAAATGATTTTGCAGAGGGTTACACATTGTATGCTTTCAATTTATCACCTGATGATGACACCTCAGGAAATCTGTCTGTGGTGTCCCAAGGTAACCTCAGGCTGGAAATGCGTTTCCGTACACCTTTAGCCTGTACAGTTAGCATGATTGTTTACGCATGCTCTGATTCAATCTTGGAAGTGAATGCCCGAAGACAGGTCTTAGTGGATTATTATTAAGGACCTTTGAACAAAGACATGAATACCCAAGAGTTGGACGGGCTCATGAGCCGCTTGATTGGAAAACAATTTTGTGGAGTGTTGGCTTGTGATGAATTACCTATGGAGATATGGTCTGAGAGGCCTGCAATGTTTATTGTCAATACCCATCCTAAACACATGCCTGGTGAACATTGGCTAGCTATGACATTAGAACAGGAAGGTGGACGAAAAATCTCAACTTTTTTTGATTCCTATGGCTTTCCCCCCGGTTTTTCACATTTCCCTAAATCTATTAAAGATTTTTTGACCCTAAACGGTACAAAGATCTACTACAACATCAAACAAGTGCAAGATAACCTTTCCACTACATGCGGTCACCACTGTGTATTTTACCTGTGCCAAAGAGCCCGGGGAGTTTCTTTTGAAGATGTTATGTCTCTTTATAAGGATGATTTAAGAAGTAATGATAACCTTGTATCTTGTTTGTTAGAAAATATCAAAAGTGTTCAAATGTGTGTCCTTTAAGAACGCGTAATCAAGGCGTATGCTCACGTCATATGTTTCAAGAATGCCACAAATGTTAACTTGCTTATTTTTCAAATAAAAAATTTATTGAATTTAATCATAGTCATTCAAAAGTCATTTTCAAAAGTCTAACCACGCCGAGAGATCGGGTTTAGGAAAAGGTCCTGAGACGTTCATGGGAGTAAATGAGTTAGCATCATCGCTTTCATATGGGGCCGGTGTCGTTGGGGCATCTTTAGGGGTGCTGTATCTCGTTGAAGGCTTTTGTTTTAAAGCTTGAATCTGTTGACGAAGCTTATGGTTGGGTACACCGGAGAGGGGGATGTTGAGGATTGCCAGGGCCTTAAGAAACTGACGCCAGCCGGGAGGCCTTCGGTCATCAGCAACCTTGTGGGCAGCCGTGGTACTTTTAAGCAAGTCCTGCATATGGGACCCCCTAACCACAGAGCCCTGAAGGATAAACTCTCCAGAGTCGTTCCAAGCAGCTATCCCCTTTGAGTCTTTTATCTTGTTCATAATGTATTTAACATTCTTCCTGTTACGTAAAGGCACATGTGTCAGTAGGTCATGCATAACTTTATCTTCAAATGGCATTTGAGCTTCACCCGACATATTATCGCCACTAGGTAAGATCGACGGTACAGGCCTTACAGGGGCATGGCTATCGTTAGGTTCGACATCTGTTAAAGGGTCCGGTAGGGAAAGGGTTAAATGGTTAGTCTCTCTCTCCCCTTGCTTTACCCGAGTCAAATACCTTTGCATTAGGTTTGTGTATTTTTGAATCTTATCATAGGGTTCAATCCTTTTCGGTTCAAAACATCCTTCATGGCCGTATCCAAATCATTTTCCGCTGTTTGTCTGATATCTTCAGGACCCTGCATTTGTTTTTTAAGTCTATCCAACTCTTGTTGAGGCACCAAGTACATTTTAGTGGCCATCACACCCACGTGTTCAACCACCACGTCTGGCCGCAATAAGGCTGGTGATGAAGGGCACGGCTATACTGAGTAAAGGTAGAAGAAAACCCCCAGACTGTTGTATACTATGTCTTTTCTTTTGAAGACTGGCCCTTTTATTGGCAAAGAGTTTGATCGCTGTCTTTTGTCTCCTTAATTTTTTCAATTGGTTCAGGGTGAGTGGAATGCGTCCTTTGAGAAGATTCAAAGCAATCTCACATAGGGCTAATATGAGATCTGAAGAACAGCGACCCAAGATGGCCTTCCGTTCTTTAGCTGTAGAACCTACTAGCCTTCTCAAGAGGGGGAGGTTTCTTTTTAAACGCAGAGACATAGCGTTTACTTTTTAGGAAGGTATGCAGCAGGCCTCTCCCCCGGAAACAGCCCTGTACGTAGCCTAAGGTGTTCTGGAGTATTTGCTTTAAATCCACGATTAAATAAGAAAATGGCTCTTTGGTAGCGTCCTCATAGCTCTCCATAAAGTATGATTTCCGTCCAGGGTACATCTGCTGAGCTAGAGTGCTAATTTGCAGTTTGTCTCTAGGATTTTTAAACAATACCATGTAGTTGGCATTCAAGCTAATGGTCCGACTATTTTTACCTTGGTGAAACACATTCTGGACCAAGGTAAAGCACGGACAGGTTTCTATGATGAGTATATTGGGTAAAAGCTCGTGCAATTTCAGGGTGTTCGCTACCATCAAATAGCATATCGTCCAAAACCAGCAGATTATTTACATGTGGGGGGAGAAGTTCATCATCAGACAGAGAATCGGGTATTCCTTCAACAAACTTGATTTTTATTGTCTTCAATAATTCATCATACAGAGGTTGGTAACATGAATAACACCATACAATATTGTCAGGCTTTTGAGATAACACATGTTCAGAATTCTCTAAAATACTTTTTACAAAAAAGTTTTGCCACTGTTTGAAGGGCCGGCAATTAATGCTGAAAAAGGCAATTGTAGCCGGGGGTCAAAACCCTCGACAGCAGTCATAATATCTTAAGCTTTAAGACACACTGGGGCTTGTAGCATAAGTCAGTAGCCAAAGGGCAATGTGGTACCGTCAGGCAATAGCTGTCTCTTGTCATAGACTACCCTGAATCTTTTAGTGAGTGGTGCGTTTCTTAGATGGAACCCCTTTTTATCCCTCACTATTTTGTTGTAGGAGCTCAAAATCTCCAAGTCACTATTCTTGTCCTTTACGAACCCCTCGACCAAGCGCGTGATTGATTCCAAGTTTACACGCGGTGCATTTTCATAGTTTTGAGTCACGCCTTTGGCTTTCAACACCACGTGATTGGCTTTAGTCCTAAAAGCATAGCTTTTTGGACCACATGAGGACCATTCTGTAATATGGTCACCCTCTTCGAGTTCACTCGTTAAACCCCAAGATAGTTGCTAAGTGGGGGGGTCCAATCCCCCGGTTTGCTTACATAGACCACAGAGTCTGTGTCGTGGTAAAGAACCCGCCTCTGAAGCTGTTCCATGAGGGTGTACAGTTCAAGGCGGCCATAGGCTGTGGTAAATGCTGCAAGAAACAATTTACATTACCCGGGGGTAGAACCCACTTTTGGTGGCGCCTCCATTGCACCAAGGCAATGTCTTGACTCAAGAAGGAAAAATGTGAAATTTCGTATTGGTCCGAAAAAACAATTCCAAAAATTCTTCGGGGTCTTTAATGATCGAAGTTGTTAGCATATTGCATCTCTGCGCTAATTTCCCCCAAAGGGAGTTCAAGTACAATTTCGACACATTTCTTTTGGTTTTGTTGACCTCTATTCTGTCAGGGTCAAGAAGTATGCCTTCTCTGTCATGGTAGTCTTGAATGTACTGGTCTTTACTTTCTTGATCTGTGACCGATGCAGGATAGCCTGAAGCCATCTGCTTGCATCTCAAGAAGGTTTTGATGTACTCTTTAAAAAGTGTGTCTGATTTCCTGGAAAAGTTCCACACTTCAAAGATTTTGGCCACACGATACCCCTTCTCTAAAGCCTTAGAGAATTCTACAGTGACCCATACACCGGTCAGGGCTCTTTCTTGATCTGTGTGATCACAGGGGTTTTCCTGGTTGTGGTTTTCACAGCATGTGCGACAAAGGGGAAAGAAAAGTTTTCCTTTAGGACCCTTGTAAGGCAACACAGGTATAAACAGCCCCCTAGGAGGGTAGACAGTCGCTTTGATTAAACCAAAATAATTTTGGGGTTCGTCAAAGTCGCTGTGAATAATTTCAGGATGCCCTATAGGATAGAATGAGGAACTCATTACATGAGGATATAGGGATGTAAAATCTACATAGCCTATTGTCTCGTCGGGTGAGCTACATAACGCAATGTCAAAGCATTGGTCCGGCCTCCAACAAGGCCTGTCGCGGTTCCAGGGGCTCTGGAGGGTCATAATGGGTAAGGAAGGCCTTAACCACTAGGATCTACCTTTTGAGGGCTGTCCATTCGTGCTCCCACAAAACCACAACTTTTAACCCGTAAGTAGCCTTTAAAGAATTCAGTTTGTCTTGAAACTCTTGGTACATTTCCCCAAAGTCTTTTGGGTTAGGACACACAAGGTGTGGGGGACAAAGCATAATTTACAACCGTGGAAGAACAACCGTTGTACTCATACACTGTCTCAACCCCGTCAATCTGTGTGTATCCATCTACATGGTAAGGCCCAAAAGCCTTCTCCCCCCGATTCAAAGCATGTTGGATAAAAATATCTTTATCCTGGGCCAAGTACTCCAACCATTGAATGGAACCACTAGAGTAGGCCTTGAATTGGCGTCGGTAGTTGTCTGGCGATGGGATAGCTATAGATTCAGGAGTTAGATAGTGTGTACGATAGGTTTTCATGCACGCTGATGCAATAGTTGTACAGCTCCAGGGGTCAATGCCCGCATCTTTGATTACCTCTTCTCTGAATCTGAGGCATCCTTCACGAAGTATAACAACGTCATTGTCACAGTATGATTCCATCTCTTTATGGAAATCAAAAGTGCCATGTCTTACGGTCTCGTACCATGTCATGAATCTCTCACGCTCTTTGGGAGACATTTGATCACACCCGTACATTTCGGGGGCTGGATAAGATCCTATATAATGTAGATTCTCCTCAGATGTGAAGAAATGAGGGAAATAGCCTTTGACAGAGTTTTCAAAACCCAAGGCCTCTGGCATTTGAGCCAATCTCATGGGTAAGAAGCTTAAGCTGTCAATGTATCTCTGTTTGAAGGCGGGGTCAACAAAGCATAATATTTTACTCCCTTGAGCTATGACACTGGGTGCCACGGCTTGCTGTATCAAAGGGTTCAGAAGCAGATAGGAGTCATAGGCCCTAGCATTGTGAGCTATAAACGTGAAGTTTCTGTACTGGGCTTTTCTAAATGTTTTAGAAAGAGTCGGGCACAATCGGGTCCCTCGGCCCGACCATTTTTCACCCTTGAAAGTCATGGTTGACACAAAAATAGGCAAATGAACCCCTGATTGCTGAGTTGTCTCAAAATCATAAAACACATATTTCTCTGTATGTTCATCTTCAGCCAAGGGCTGAATGTAACACTCATGTGTTACTTCTTGAACCGCTTCCGCGTCTCTGCTTTTCAAAGGACCTTTACAGATTGGGCAGTGTATAATTCCACAAACATGAGGTTTAGGGCTATCTATTTTAAGGTTGTAATTGCAATGACATTTTGGACATTTCTTGTTAATGTCACAACTGCTTACAGATTTACATGCCTTGGGATGCCATGTTTCAGTTTTGTGTTTTTCGTAACAGTAGGCCCGAACGACATGTGCGGTGACAATCCGCACAGGGGGTCAAGTTTAGCGGCTGCATAGGGCAATGTTTATCCAGACATACTGAACAGTTGTAACGGCACGAGTGCCCCCCCATGCGTGTGTAGCCGGTATGACAGGCTGGACAGACATATGGCGCGCCTAAAAAGGCTGTGATGTTAGTTACGGCATAGTAATGCTCATTTTGCACATAAAAGTACATAGTCTTAGGATGTGGTTCGGGTATATTTTGGAACTTGAGGAGAGCGTCATTAGCCCTACTGTGGTACAAAACCACAATCTTGATGTTCAGAAAGTTTTCAAATTGACTATGTCTGAGAAAGCCACAGCATCCTGTATACCGAGACCCACCGCAGTTTGTAGCTCTCGAGCTTTATGTAACGCGGATTGATCCGTACATCCTGGGCTGAGTAAGTGGGCCAAACCTATGGCAAAACATAGCTTATTACCTGGATTGTGAACGTTATGAGATAGGCCCTTTTATTGCTTATGATTTCGGACTGCATTAAACTCTCGAGCTTTCGTCTCTGACCCCGCCCCTTGTGGTTGGCGTACTAATTGTACTACAAGTTCGAGGGTCCTATCTGCTAGCACGTTTAAATTTGACTGTACAAGGCGTTCTAGCAGTTTAACAAATTGTTCAAGCTCTGCTTCACCATTCTGTAAAATAAGCGATACCTTGCTCTGTAGACTGTCTCCACAAATTTCCAACTGTAAGAGATCCCTAGGTCGCTATAATCTCTAATCCTCGCTAACAGTTCATCAAAGTGTCCAATAAGCATTACGTTAAAACACAGCATATTCCCGAATCTGAACCCCCCCATGCGAAATTGAAAACTGGCGAACCTCAATATTGTTGAATTTATTTCGACGCAAAACATGTACACTCGATCAAGACCTCCCCCCTCCAGATTACTAGGCAATTGTTCCAAACTGTTCAAAAACATCGTATTGGGTTTCAGACTCTTCGGACATTGGTGTTAAAGCTGATTTATAGGTGTCTGCGGTGCCGAATTAAACCTAGCGCTCTCTGTTCTGTACACTGATCTCAAGACCGCCCCCCTCCAGATTTGCTAGACATTTGTCCAACTGTTCAAAAACATCATATTGACTTTCAGACTCTTCGGACAATGTTGTTAAAGGCTGTCTTAGAGGTGTCTGTGGGGCCGAATTAAACCTAGGGCTCGCGTTAAGCTGGGTAATTAGAGATATGATGGTTTCGGGAATCTGTGTTACATGTTTTCCTCGGAAGGCCCTGACTCATTCATACGTGTAATAATGTCTATGAGTTCGGAGGGAATCTGGGATAATAGATTTTCATCTATTGTCATTATGTCAATTACCCCCGAATCATTCATATGGTTAACTATATCTTGGAGCTCTGTAGGGATCCTGGCTAAGAGTGTTTCAATTGTCTCACTTTGGTCTATAGGGGGCGCCATCTGTCTAATTAAGGATGTGTGTGTGTGTGTGTGTGTTTACATGTGTGTTTTTTAACGGCGGTATTTGCTTGTTTTAGCCCTAATGTTTTTTAACATACGGGGTAGCTCGCTACGCCAGAATGACACATCCTGATTGTATTGATGCTCGAGTAGAATACACATGCGCCTCTGGAGTAGAGCCTTTCGTGATTTTAAACCCAGGGTAAACGCTTTGAAAAAACGTT
>NW_022265450.1:0-13113 GCF_002021735.2 Oncorhynchus kisutch
GGGGGTAATTCCAGTAAAGTACCATGTAAAGGGTTTAGGGGATAATCCAGTGCAGTATATGTGTAGAGGGTGTAGGGGGATAATTCCAGTGCAGTACATGTGTAGAGGGATAATTACAGAACAGTACGTGTTGTAGAGGGATAAACCATTACAGTTTATGTGTAGGGGGATAATTCCAGTGCAGTATATGTGTAGAGGGATACTCCCGTACAGTACATGTGTAGAGGGATAATTCCAGTACAGTGCATGTGTAAAGGGTGGAGGGTTGTAGAGGGATAACTCCAGTACAGTACAGGTGTAGAGGGATAATTCCAGTACAGTACATGTGTGAAGGGTTTAGGGGGATAATTCAGTACAGTACATGTGTTAGAGGGATAATTCCAGTACAGTACGTGTAAAGGGTGTAGGGGGGGGATAATTCCAGTGCAGTACATGTGTAGAGGGATAATTCCAGTGTAGACATGGTAGAGGGATAATTCCAGTACAATACATGTGTAGAGGGATAATTCCAGTACAGTACATGTGAGAGGGATAATTCCAGTGCAGTACATATGTAGAGGGATAATTCCAGTGCAGTACATGTGTAGAGGGAGAATTCCAGTGCAGTACATGTGTAGAGGGATCATTACAGTACATGTGTAAAGGATGTAGAGGGATTATGCCAGTGCAGTACATGTGTAGAGGGATAATTCCAGTACAGTGCATGTGTAAAGGGTGGTGTAGGGGATTAATTCAGGAAAGTACACATGTAAAGGGTTTAGGGGATAATTCCAGTGCAGTATATGTGTAGAGGGTGTAGGGGGATAATTCAGGTGCAGCGACATTTGTAGAAGGATTATTCCAGTGCAGTACATGTGTAGAGGGATAATTCCAGTACAGTGCAGTGTGTAAAGGGTTGTAGGGGATAATTCCAGTAAAGTACACATGTAAAGGGTTTAGGGGGATAATCCAGTGCAGTACATGTGTTAGAGGATCATTCCAGTGCAGTACATGTGTAGAGGATAATTACAGAACAGTACATGTGTAGAGGGATAATACCATTACAGTTTATGTGTAGGGGGGATAATTCCAGTGCAGTATATGTGTGTAGAGGGATAACACCAGTACAGTACATGTGTAGAGGGATAATTCCAGTACAGTGCATGTGTAAAGGGTGTAGAGGGTATAATTCCAGTACAGTACATGTGTTAGAGGGATATTCCAGTACAGTAATGTGTGAAGGGTGTCGGGGGGGCTATTTCTAGTACAGGACATGTGAAATGGTGTAGGGGAATAATTCCAGTGCAGTAACATGTGTAAAGGGTGTAGGGGGATAATTCCAGTGCAGTACATGTGTAGAGGGATGATTCCAGTACAGTACATGTGTAGAGGGATAATTCCAGTACAGTACATGTGTAAAGGGTGTAGGGGGATAATTCCAGTACAGTACATGTGTGAAGGGTTTAGGGGGATAATTCCAGTACAGTACATGTGTAGAGGGATAATTCAGGACAGTACATGCATAAAGGATGTAGGGGGATAATTCCCAGTGCAGTACATGTGTAGAGGGATAATCCAGTTAGTACATGTGTAGAGGATAATTCCAGTACAATACATGTGTAGAGGATACGTTCCAGTACAGTACATGTGTAGAGGGATAATTCCAGTGCCTAAGTACATGTGTAGAGGGAGAATTTCCAGTGCAGTACATGTGTAGAGGGTATCATTACAGTACATGTGTAAAGGATGTTCAGAGGGATGATTCCAGTACAGTACCATGTTGTAGATGGATAATGTCAGTACAGTATGTGGTAGAGGGATAATACCATTACAGTTTATGTGTAGGGGGATAACTCCAGTACGAGTACATGTGTAGAGGTGATAATTCCAGTACAGGTGCATGTGTAAAGGGTGTAGGGGCTAATTCCAGTAAAGTACACATGTAAAGGGTTTAGGGGGATAATTCCAGTGCAGTATATGTGTAGAGGGTGTAGGGGGTAATTCCAGTAAAGTACACATGTAAAGGGTTTAGGGGGATAATTCCAGTGTCGATGGTAATATAGTGTAGAGGGTCGTAGGGGGATAATTCCAGTCGGCAGTACAGGTGTAGAGGGATAAAATCTACAGAACAGTACGTGTGTAGAGGGATAATACCTATGTACAGTTTATGTGTGAGGGGATAATTCCAGTGGCAGTATATGTGTAGAGGGGATAACTCCAGTACAGTACATGTGTAGAGGGATAATTCCAGTACAGTGCATGTGTAAAGGGTGTAGAGGGATAACTCAGTACAGTACATGTGTAAATGTGTAGGGGAACTAATTCCAGTGCAGTACATGTGTAAAGGGTAGGAGGGGGATAATTCCAGTGCAGGTACATGTGTAGAGGGATGATTCCAGTACAGTACTGTGTAGAGGGATAATTCCAGTACAGTACATGTGTAAAGGGTTGTAGGGGATAATTCCAGTACAGTACATGTGTGAAGGGTTTAGGGGGATAATTCCAGTACAGTACATGTGTAGAGGGATAATTACAGGACAGTACATGTATAAAGGATGTAGGGGGATAATTCCAGTGCAGTAATGTGTAGAGGGATAATTCCAGTGTGTACATGTGTAGAGGGATAATTTCCAGTACAATACATGTGTAGAGGGATACTTCCAGTACAGTACATGTGTAGAGGGATATTCCAGTGCAGTACATGTGTAGAGGGAGAATTCCAGTGCAGTACATGTGTAGAGGGATCATTACAGTACATGTGTAAAGGATGTAGAGGGATGATTCCAGTACAGTACATGTGTAGATGGATAATGTCAGTACAGAGTATGTGTGTAGAGGATAATACCATTACAGTTATGTGTAGGGGGATAACTCCAGTACAGTACATGTGTAGAGGGATAATTCCAGTACAGTGCATGTGTAAAGGGTGTAGGGGATAATTCCAGTAAAGTACACATGTAAAGGGTTTAGGGGGATAATTCCAGTGCAGTATATGTGTAGAGGGTGTAGGGGGTAATTCCAGTAAAGTACACATGTAAAGGGTTTAGGGGGATAATTCCAGTGCATATATGTGTAGAGGGTGTAGGGGGATAATTCCAGTGCAGTACAATGTGGTAGAGGGATAATTACAGAACAGTACGTGTGTAGAGGGATATACCATTACAGTTTATGTGTAGGGGGATAATTCCAGTGCAGTATATGTGTAGAGGGATAACTCCAGTACAGTACATGTGTAGAGGGATAATCCAGTACAGTGCATGTGTAAAGGGTGTAGAGGGATAACTCCAGTACAGTACATGTGGTAGAGGGATAATTCCAGTACAGTACATGTGTGAAGGGTTTAAGGGGATAATTCCAGTACAGTACATGTGTAGAGGGATAATTCCAGTACAGTACATGTGTAAAGGGTGGTAGGGGGATAATTCCAGTGCAGTACATGTGTAGAGGGATAATTCCAGTGTAGTACATGTGTAGAGGGATAATTCCAGTACAATACATGTGTAGAGGGATAATTCCAGTACAGTACATGTGTAGAGGGATAATTCCAGTGCAGTACATGTGTAGAGGGAGAATTCCAGTGCAGTACATGTGTAGAGGGATCATTACAGTACATGTGTAAAGGATGTAGAGGGATAATTCCAGTACAGTACATGTGTAGATGGATAATGTCAGTACAGTACATGTGCAGAGGATAATTCCAGTACAGTACATGTGTAGAGGGATAATGTCAGTACAGTACATGTGTAAAGGGTGTAGGGGGATAATTCCAGTACAGTACATGTGTAAAGGGTTGTAGGGAGATAAATCCATTGCAGCACATGTGTAGGAGGATTATTCCAGTGCAGTACATGTGTAGAGGGATAATTCCAGTACAGTACATGTGTAAAGGGTGTAGGGGGATAATTCCAGTGCAGTACATGTGTATAGGGATAATTCCAGTACAGTTGATGTGTAATGGGATAATTCCAGGACAATTTATGTGTAGTGGGATAATTCCAGTTCAGTACATGTGTTAAGGGTTTAGGGGGGTAATTCCAGTACAGTACCTGTGTAGAGGGATCATTCCAGTACAGTACATGTGTAGAGGGATAATTCCAGTACAGTACATGTGTAAAGGGTGTAGGGGGGTAATTCCAGTACAGTACATGTGTAAAGGGTGTAGGGGGATAATTCCAGTGCAGTACATGTGTAGAGGGAAAATTCCAGTACAGTACATGTGTAGAGGGATAATTCCAGTACAGTACATGTGTGAAGGCTGTCGGGGGCTAATTCCAGTAAAGTGCATGTGTAAATGTGTAGGGGAATAATTCCAGTGCAGTACATGGTAGAAGGATAATTCCAGTACAGTACATGTGTAAAGGGATAATTCCAGTACAGTGCATGTGTAGAGGGATAATTCCAGTACAGTACATGTGTAGAGGGATCATTACAGTACAATACATGTGTAGAGGGATAATTCCAGTAGAGTACATGTGTAGAGGGATCATTACAGTACAGTAAATGTGTAGAGGGATAATTCCAGTGCAGTACATGTGTCGAGGGATCATTACAGTACATGTGTAAAGGATGTAGAGGGATAATTCCAGTACAGTACATGTGTAGATGGATAATGTCAGTACAGTACATGTGCAGAGGGATAATTCCAGTACAGTACATGTGTAGAGGGATAATGTCAGTACAGTACATGTGTAAAGGGTGTAGGGGGGATAATTCCAGTACAGTACATGTGTAAAGGGTGTAGGGAGATAAATCCATTGCAGCACATGTGTAGAAGGATTATTCCAGTGCAGTACATGTGTAGAGGGATAACTCCAGTACAGTACATGCGTAAAGGGTGTAGGGGGATAATTCCAGTACAGTACATGTGTAAAGGGTGTAGGGGGATTATTCCAGTGCAGTACATGTGTAGAGGGATCATTCCAGTACAGTACATGTGTAGAGGGATAATTCCAGTACAGTTTATGTGTAATGGGATAATTCCAGGACAGTTTATGTGTAGTGGGATAATTCCAGTTCAGTACATGTGTTAAGGGTTTAGGGGGGTAATTCCAGTACAGTACTGTGTAGAGGGATCATTCCAGTACAGTACATGTGTAGAGGGATAATTCCAGTACAGCACATGTGTAAAGGGTTGTAGGGGATAATTCCAGTAAAGTACACATGTAAAGGGTTTAGGGGGATAATTCCAGTGCAGTATATGTGTAGAGGGTGTAGGGGGTAATTCCAGTAAAGTACACATGTAAAGGGTTTAGGGGGATAATTCCAGTGCAGTATATGTGTAGAGGGTGTAGGGGGATAATTCCAGTGCAGTACATGTGTAGAGGGATAATTACAGAACAGTACGTGTGTAGAGGGATAATACCATTACAGTTTATGTGTAGGGGGATAATTCCAGTGCAGTATATGTGTAGAGGGATAACTCCAGTACAGTACATGTGTAGAGGGATAATTCCAGTACAGTGCATGTGTAAAGGGTGTAGAGGGATAACTCCAGTACAGTACATGTGTAGAGGGATAATTCCAGTACAGTACATGTGTGAAGGGTTTTAAGGGGATAATTCCAGTACAGTACATGTGTAGAGGGATAATTCCAGTACAGTACATGTGTAAAGGGTGTAGGGGGATAATTCCAGTGCAGTACATGTGTAGAGGGATAATTCCAGTGTAGTACATGTGTAGAGGGATAATTCCAGTACAATACATGTGTAGAGGGATAATTCCAGTACAGTACATGTGTAGAGGGATAATTCCAGTGCAGTACATGTGTAGAGGGAGAATTCCAGTGCAGTACATGTGTAGAGGGATCATTACAGTACATGTGTAAAGGATGTAGAGGGATAATTCCAGTACAGTACATGTGTAGATGGATAATGTCAGTACAGTACATGTGCAGAGGGATAATTCCAGTACAGTACATGTGTAGAGGGATAATGTCAGTACAGTACATGTGTAAAGGGTGTAGGGGGATAATTCCAGTACAGTACATGTGTAAAGGGTGTAGGGAGATAAATCCATTGCAGCACATGTGTAGGAGGATTATTCCAGTGCAGTACATGTGTAGAGGGATAATTCCAGTACAGTACATGTGTAAAGGGTGTAGGGGGATAATTCCAGTGCAGTACATGTGTATAGGGATAATTCCAGTACAGTTGATGTGTAATGGGATAATTCCAGGACAATTTATGTGTAGTGGGATAATTCCAGTTCAGTACATGTGTTAAGGGTTTAGGGGGGTAATTCCAGTACAGTACCTGTGTAGAGGGATAATTCCAGTACAGTACATGTGTAGAGGGATAATTCCAGTACAGTACATGTGTAAAGGGTGTAGGGGGGTAATTCCAGTACAGTACATGTGTAAAGGGTGTAGGGGGATAATTCCAGTGCAGTACATGTGTAGAGGGTTTAGGGGGGTAATTCCAGTACAGTACCTGTGTAGAGGGATCATTCCAGTACAGTACATGTGTAGAGGGATAATTCCAGTACAGTACATGAGTAAAGGGTGTAGGGGGGTAATTCCAGTACAGTACATGTGTAAAGGGTGTAGGGGGATAATTCCAGTGCAGTACATGTGTAGAGGGAAAATTCCAGTACAGTACATGTGTAGAGGGATAATTCCAGTACAGTACATGTGTGAAGGCTGTCGGGGGCTAATTCCAGTAAAGTGCATGTGTAAATGGTGTAGGGGAATAATTCCAGTGCAGTACATGTGTAGAAGGATAATTCCAGTACAGTACATGTGTAAAGGGATAATTCCAGTACAGTGCATGTGTAGAGGGATAATTCCAGTACAGTACATGTGTAGAGGGATCATTACAGTACAATACATGTGTAGAGGGATAATTCCAGTAGAGTACATGTGTAGAGGGATCATTACAGTACAGTAAATGTGTAGAGGGATAATTCCAGTGCAGTACATGTGTCGAGGGATCATTACAGTACATGTGTAAAGGATGTAGAGGGATAATTCCAGTACAGTACATGTGTAGATGGATAATGTCAGTACAGTACATGTGCAGAGGGATAATTCCAGTACAGTACATGTGTAGAGGGATAATGTCAGTACAGTACATGTGTAAAGGGTGTAGGGGGATAATTCCAGTACAGTACATGTGTAAAGGGTGTAGGGAGATAAATCCATTGCAGCACATGTGTAGAAGGATTATTCCAGTGCAGTACATGTGTAGAGGGATAACTCCAGTACAGTACATGCGTAAAGGGTGTAGGGGGATAATTCCAGTACAGTACATGTGTAAAGGGTGTAGGGGGATTATTCCAGTGCAGTACATGTGTAGAGGGATCATTCCAGTACAGTACATGTGTAGAGGGATAATTCCAGTACAGTTTATGTGTAATGGGATAATTCCAGGACAGTTTATGTGTAGTGGGATAATTCCAGTTCAGTACATGTGTTAAGGGTTTAGGGGGGTAATTCCAGTACAGTACCTGTGTAGAGGGATCATTCCAGTACAGTACATGTGTAGAGGGATAATTCCAGTACAGTACATGTGTGAAGGCTGTCGGGGGCTAATTCCAGTACAGTACATGTGTAAATGGTGTAGGGGGATAATTCCAGTACAGTACATGTGTAAAGGGATAATTCCAGTACAGTGCATGTGTAGAGGGATAATTCCAGTACAGTACATGTATAAAGGGATAATTCCAGTAGAGTACATGTGTAGAGGGATCATTACAGTACAGTATATGTGTAGAGGGATAATTCCAGTAGAGTACATGTTTAGAGTGATCATTACAGTACAGTATATGTGTAGAGGGATAATTCTAGTGCAGTACATGTGTTGAGGGTGTAGGGGGATAATTCCAGTGCAGTACATGTGTAAATGGTGTAGGGGAATAAATCCAGTGCAGTACATGTGTAGAAGGATAATTCCAGTACAGTACATGTGTAGAGGGATAATTCCAGTACAATACATGTGTAGAGGGATAATTCCAGTACAGTGCATGTGTAAAGGGGTGTAGGGGGATAATTCCAGTACAGTACATGTGTAAAGGGTTTAGGGGGATAATTCCAGTGCAGTACATGTGTAGAGGGATAATTCCAGTACAGTACATGTGTAGAGGGATAATTCCAGTACAGTACATGTGTGGAGGGTGTAGGGGGGATAATTCCAGTGCAGTACATATGTAGAGGGATAATTCCAGTACAGTACAATGTGTAAAGGGTGTAGGGGGATAATTCCAGTACAGTACATGTGTAAAGGGTTTAGGGGGATAATTCCAGTACAGTACATGTGTAAAGGGTTTAGGGGGATAATTCCAGTGCAGAACATGTGTAGAGGGATAATTCCAGTACAGTACATGTGTAGAGGGATAATTCCAGCGCAGTACATGTGTAGAGGGATAATTCCAGTACAGTTGATGTGCAATGGGATAATTCCAGGACAGTTTATATGTAGTGGGATAATTCCAGTTCAGTACATGTGTAAAGGGTGTAGGGGGTAATTCCAGTGCAGTACATGTGTAGAGGGAAAATTCCAGTACAGTACATGTGTAAAGGGTGTAGGGGGATAATTCCAGTACAGTACATGTGTAAAGGGTGTAGGGGGTAATTCCAGTGCAGTACATGTGTAGAGGGAAAATTCCAGTACAGTACATGTGTAGAGGGATAATTCCAGTACAGTACATGTGTAAAGGGTTTAGGGGGGTAATTCCAGTACAGTACATGTGTGAAGGCTGTCGGGGGCTAATTCCAGTACAGTACATGTGTAAATGGTGTAGGGGAATAATTCCAGTGCAGTATATGTGTAGAAGGATAATTCCAGTACAGTACATGTATAAAGGGATAATTCCAGTAGAGTACATGTGTAGAGGGATCATTACAGTACAGTATATTTGTAGAGGGATAATTCCAGTACAGTACATGTGTAAAGGGTGTAGGGGGATAATTCCAGTACAGTACATGTGTAAATGGTGTAGGGGAATAAATCCAGTGCAGTACATGTGTAGAATGATAATTCCAGTACAGTACATGTGTAAGGGATAATTCCAGTAAAGTGCATTTGTAGAGGGATAATTCCAGTACAGTACATGTATAAAGGGATAATTCCAGTAGAGTACATGTGTAGAGGGATCATTACAGTACAGTATATGTGTAGAGGGATAATTCCAGTACAGTACATGTGTAAAGGGTGTAGGGGGATAATTCCAGTACAGTACATGTGTAAATGGTGTAGGGGAATAAATCCAGTGCAGTACATGTGTAGAATGATAATTCCAGTACAGTACATGTGTAAAGGGATAATTCCAGTAAAGTGCATTTGTAGAGGGATAATTCCAGTACAGTACATGTATAAAGGGATAATTCCAGTAGAGTACATGTGTAGAGGGATCATTACAGTACAGTATATGTGTAGAGGGATAATTCCAGTGCAGTACATGTGTAGAGGGATCATTACAGTACATGTGTAAAGGGGGGTAGAGGGATTGGTTCCAGTACAGTACATGTGTAAAGGGGTGTAGGGGGATAATTCTGGTGCAGTATATGTGTAGAGGGATAACTCCAGTGCAGTACATGTGTAGAGGGTGTAGGGGGATAATTCCAGTGCAGTACATGTGTAGAGGGATAATTCCAGTGTAGTACATGTGTAGAGGGATAATTCCAGTACAATACATGTGTAGAGGGATAATTCCAGTACAGTACATGTGTAGAGGGATAATTCCAGTGCAGTACATGTGTAGAGGGAGGATTCCAGTGCAGTACATGTGTAGAGGGATCATTACAGTGCATGTGTAAAGGATGTAGAGGGATAATTCCAGTACAGTACATGTGTAGATGGATAATGTCAGTACAGTACATGTGTAGAGGGATAATTCCAGTACAGTACATTTGTAGAAGGATTATTCCAGTGCAGTACATGTGTAGAGGGATAATTCCAGTGCAGTATATGTGTAGAGGGTGTAGGGGGATAATTCAGTGCAGTACATTTGTAGAAGGATTATTCCAGTGCAGTACATGTGTAGAGGGATAATTCCAGTACAGTGCATGTGTAAAGGGTGTAGGGGATAATTCCAGTAAAGTATACATGTAAAGGGTTTAGGGGGATAATTCCAGTGCAGTACATGTGTAGAGGGATAATTCCAGTGCAGTACATGTGTAGAGGGATAATTACAGAACAGTACATGTGTAGAGGGATAATACCATTACAGTTTATGTGTAGGGGGATAATTCCAGTGCAGTATATGTGTAGAGGGATAACTCCAGTACAGTACATGTGTAGAGGGATAATTCCAGTACAGTGCATGTGTAAAGGGTGTAGAGGGATAATTCCAGTACAGTACATGTGTAGAGGGATAATTCCAGTACAGTACATGTGTGAAGGGTGTCGGGGGCTATTTCTAGTACAGTACATGTGTAAATGGTGTAGGGGAATAATTCCAGTGCAGTACATGTGTAAAGGGTGTAGGGGATAATTCCAGTGCAGTACATGTGTAGAGGGATGATTCCAGTACAGTACATGTGTAGAGGGATAATTCCAGTACAGTACATGTGTAAAGGGTGTAGGGGGATAATTCCAGTACAGTACATGTGTGAAGGGTTTAGGGGGATAATTCCAGTACAGTACATGTGTAGAGGGATAATTACAGGACAGTACATGTATAAAGGATGTAGGGGGATAATTCCAGTGCAGTACATGTGTAGAGGGATAATTCCAGTGTAGTACATGTGTAGAGGGATACTTCCAGTACAGTACATGTGTAGAGGGATAATTCCAGTGCAGTACATGTGTAGAGGGAGAATTCCAGTGCAGTACATGTGTAGATGGATAATGTCAGTACAGTACGTGTGTAGAGGGATAATACCATTACAGTTTATGTGTAGGGGGATAATTCCAGTGCAGTATATGTGTAGAGGGATAACTCCAGTACAGTACATGTGTAGAGGGATAATTCCAGTACAGTGCATGTGTAAAGGGTGTAGGGGATAATTCCAGTAAAGTACACATGTAAAGGGTTTAGGGGGATAATTCCAGTGCAGTATATGTGTAGAGGGTGTAGGGGGTAATTCCAGTAAAGTACACATGTAAAGGGTTTAGGGGGATAATTCCAGTGCAGTATATGTGTAGAGGGTGTAGGGGGATAATTCCAGTGCAGTACATGTGTAGAGGGATAATACCATTACAGTTTATGTGTAGGGGGATAATTCCAGTGCAGTATATGTGTAGAGGGATAACTCCAGTACAGTACATGTGTAGAGGGATAATTCCAGTACAGTGCATGTGTAAAGGGTGTAGAGGGATAACTCCAGTACAGTACATGTGTAGAGGGATAATTCCAGTACAGTACATGTGTGAAGGGTTTAGGGGGATAATTCCAGTACAGTACATGTGTAGAGGGATAATTACCGGACAGTACATGTGTAAAGGATGTAGGGGGATAATTCCAGTACAGTACATGTGTAAAGGGTGTAGGGGGATAATTCCAGTGCAGTACATGTGTAGAGGGATAATTCCAGTGTAGTACATGTGTAGAGGGATAATTCCAGTACAATACATGTGTAGAGGGATAATTCCAGTACAGTACATGTGTAGAGGGATAATTCCCAGTGCAGTACATGTGTAGAGGGATAATGTCAGTACAGTACATGTGTAAAGGGTGTAGGGGGATAATTCCAGTACAGTACATGTGTAAAGGGTGTAGGGAGATAAATCCATTGCAGCCACATGTGTAGAAGGATTATTCCAGTGCAGTACATGTGTAGAGGGATAACTCCAGTACAGTACATGTGTAAAGGTGTAGGGGGATAATTCCAGTACAGTAATGTGTAAAGGGTGTAGGGGGATAATTCCAGTGCAGTACATGTGTATAGGGATAATTCCAGTACAGTTTGATGTGTTAATGGGATAATTCCAGGACAATTTATGTGTAGTGGGATAATTCCAGTTCAGTACATGTGTTAAGGGTTTAGGGGGGTAATTCCAGTACAGTACCTATGTAGAGGGATCATTCCAGTACAGTACATGTGTAGAGGGATAATTCCAGTACAGTACATGTGTAAAGGGTGTAGGGGGGGTAATTCCAGTACAGTACATGTGTAAAGGATGTAGGGGATAATTCCAGTGTAGTACATGTGTAGAGGGAAAATTCCAGTACAGTACATGTGTAGAGGGATAATTCCAGTACAGTACATGTGTGAAGGCTGTCGGGGGCTAATTCCAGTACAGTACATGTGTAAATGGTGTAGGGGAATAATTCCAGTGCAGTACATGTGTAGAAGGATAATTCCAGTACAGTACATGTGTAAAGGGATAATTCCAGTACAGTGCATGTAAAAGGGATAATTCCAGTAGAGTACCTGTGTAGAGGGATCATTACAGTACAATACATGTGTAGAGGGATAATTCCAGTAGAGTACATGTGTAGAGGGATCATTACAGTACAGTAAATGTGGTAGAGGGATAATTCCAGTGCAGTACATGTGTAGAGGGATCATTACAGTACATGTGTAAAGGATGTAGAGGGATAATTTCAGTACAGTACATGTGTAGATGGATAATGTCAGTACAGTACATGTGCAGAGGGATAATTCCAGTACAGTACATGTGTAGAGGGATAATGTCAGTACAGTACATGTGTAAAGGTGTGTGTAGGGGGATAATTCCAGTACAGTACATGTTGTAAGGGTGTAGGGAGATAAATCCATTGCAGCACATGTGTAGAAGGATTATTCCAGTGCAGTACATGTGTAGAGGGATAACTCCAGTACAGTACATGCGTAAAGGGTGTAGGGGGATAATTCCAGTACAGTACATGTGTAAGGTGGTAGGGGATAATTCCAGTGCAGTACATGTGTAGAGGGTAATCCAGTACAGTTATGTGTAATGGGATAATTCCAGGACAGTTTTATGTGTGGGATAATTCCAGTTCAGTACATGTGTTAAGGTTTAGGGGGGTAATTCCAGTGTAGTACTGTGTAGAGGGATCATTCCCAGTACAGTACATGTGTAGAGGGATAATTCCAGTACAGTACATGTGTAAAGGTGGTAGGGGTAATTCCAGTAGTATATGTGTAGGGTGGTAGGGGGGATAATTCCAGTGCAGTACATGTGTAAATGGTTAGGGGAATAAATCCAGTGCAGTACATGTGTAGAAGGATCATTCCAGTACAATACATGTGTA